>NC_092875.1:349236122-349536122 GCF_028372415.1 Notamacropus eugenii
CAAGCTGGTCACTCAGCCTTCAGTGTAATTCAGTCTCCTTCTCTCAAACCCACCCATAAATCAAAATAATAAGGCACTATTATTAGTTTTCCTAAAAGAGAGGGGGAAAAATTCCTTTGGATTGACAATGTATGAAGACTTAGTAACCTTTCTAAACATTAAAGACAGATAGCCACTCTGCTTTCAAATGCTGTGGCATGGTGGGACAGATGTTGATTAACCACACAGAAGAGCAACATCTCTCTAATATCCCCAGAATTCTCTTTCAGTTTCTTATACATATAACCGTATTTAACAAATGACAAAAGGATTGTTTAAAAATAATAAAAACAACTCTTGACAATTAAATCCCTGTCATCCTGTCTTGGATGGTGGAGACAGTGGTCAGAGTCACAGAGAAAGTGGCAAAAGGTTTTCATTTTAGACAACTGTTTGAACTGAAACTGAAGAAACATCTTTTGTAATCAACCATGAAGACACAATTAAAAGAAAAAAAATCTGTAGATAAGATCTGAACTGTCCACATTTTCACATGACCACTCCTTACTCACACACGCACGCACGCACACACGCACACACACACACATTCAGCTGCCCATAATAACCTTAGTGGCAGTTTCCCCTTACAACAATAAGTTCAAAGGTAAATGCTATGACACTAGCCTGCGCAGTTTTAAAAAGTCACTTTAACTTAAAGAGGTTAAAATAATGGAAGACTTAACTTGTGAGACATGGTGTGCTAGTGATAATAAAGCCCAGGGAACATTTCCCTTGATAATTACGATTGCTTTCCTAAATTGAGCCTGAACTACCTTCCCATAATAAACCCACTGTTCTTATGCATACCTTGGTTAGGTTTATAGATAAATGAAAAGCCCTCCTTGGTAACCTTGATAATTGCTACAATTATTCACACAAATAAAAAAGACATGTTCTGATTTATTAATAGAAAGCTATGAGGATAAATTTATTCTAATACCCTGAGGAATACCCAGCAAACCCTCCTCCTCCGTACAGCTTGGGGGTAAGTACATAGAGTACGTGCCATGAGTCCCCAAATGATGCAAGTGGCAGTGAGTGAGACACTGTCTGGAAGAATGCAGCGGGTGGGTGTTGCATCACTTGCAATGCGCATCAGCCCCTGCACCCAAATGATGCTTATGCATTGGTGTATTTTAAGGATAACTCATATGTTGTTCATCTAGGACATAAAGATCCAGTGGATAGTTTTAAGGTTGTGGGGATATCTTTTGTTGGTTTTCCTCCAGCTGCTATGTGCAATACAGAAGCAGCTGTTCTGTGCAGCTCTAGAAGACAAATGCCTTTTGAGAGGATTTTGATAAAATAAATAGCAAATCATGTGGACAAGGCACATTATTTTTTGGGGGGGGCAGAATAGAAGGAAGGACAGCAACTAAGTAACTAAATGTGGTTTGTTTTATATTTATATCAAACATTATCTCATTATTTTGGGTATCACATGTAAAGTTTACAAATGATGTTTCTTCAGTCTCCGTGTTTCCCTCAATTCTTTTGTTTTATATTGTCCTCTGGAATTATCTTCTGCACCGAGTTACTCATTTTGTATGCAGAAAAGGAAAATAGTAATCTCTTTTCTGTAGGAGAGAAGGGTCAACAAAATGGTCACTCTCTCTTACTGATGGTAGGCAGCAGTCACTAGATTCCTTCTGTTGAGTGAAGGTATTTAGAATGTACAGTGGATGAAATACTTTGAAAACAGTGAGTATAGTGACTATAGAGATAGGAGGAATAAACCCACAAGCTACGCTTGCACTGCTTTTACAGATTTGGGGGGCCTGGTGCATATTTTATGAAATGATTAATGCAGAGAAAGGAGTTCACATTTTAAAAATTAACATATTTAAGCATACATAATAAATCGAGAATTCTTACCATAGATAAGATGGTTTTAACGGCATTATGGACAAATAGCAATACAATAAGCTTGAGACAATACATTTAAGAAGAAGAAAAACAAAGATGTAAGGTCAGACAATATCTCAAATAACATTTGGAAAATGCTGCCAATTGTTTGGATAACTGTACAATGCCAAAGCCTCTTATAACATTGTTAAGTCTTTATTCAGTAATACATTATCATGCATATTTCATAGCAGGGATTACTAAGACAGAATTGTGTGTCATTTTTGTTGTATGTCTTTATAATTACACCTTGAAGCCACAACTAGATTTTTTTTTTTACTACATATTCATGAAAAGCGGACTTGTAATTTGATAAAGGGTAGCTTGTGTTCTCAACTCCATTCAAACAGCATCATGAAGCAGAATTAGAGTAGGCATCTGTGTTCTCCCGGCATTAATCTCTTCAAGCACATTCCAGCTGCTATGATGTGCAAGAGGGAGATAAGTCCTAAACGGACTAAAGCTAAGCAAGCCAGACAACTCTATTATTGGCTTCATAATTGCTTAATTAAACTTTTGTCACTAATCATTATGAGGGCAATAGAGCTGTTATACTGGCTTCTGTTAAGCAAAAATCAATAAACTGTTGGAGTTAATTTCGCCGTATTTTTTGTCCTGCAAATGAAATTCATTGCTGCCGGTTAGTGATCTGTGGTGCTGGCGCTCTACTGATATGAACAGCCATCACCATTTGAATTGAGGGTATTCAGTAGCACATGAATATGAACAAATGGCAAACATAAATCTCTTGCATGAAGTACACCTTCTATCCCTTTATTATGGAACAATTGACCCATCTAAAATGAATTCTAATGCCAGGAAAGCGTTTAGATTTAAATTACACCATGGTCTTCTGGACCTGAAAGATGACGGCATAAAAAAGATTAATATGCTAATTATTTTTCTCCTTATTTTTTTTCTTCGACATCCATGGTGGGGTATTGTGAAGCGTGTAAATAAGATGACTGTTTTGTCAAGAAATGGCTCTAAGGCACACTATATTCCATTGCAATTTAATTTGTTTATTCAAAACCTCACTCCAGATTTTAACTGGGTTTGCAATAACCCTTTATTTTTCACATAATGTTTTCCTTTCACAAAGAATTCCTGGAATAAGTAAAGCATGTTTTTGTTTATTGAAATAGATTTAATGGTATTATGAATGATGATATACTTAACTGAGGTCTATATTTATAAATTCCTGTCAAACTTTTATTTTCTTTGCCTCTTTCAAAGCTCGAGGAATTGATCTTCTGTTGTACTGTCCTTCCCTTCTATCAATTCTGTTCTACCGGCTAAAAAAGCCAGGGAAACACAGTCCAGTTTTTGTCATTTGCACACTATCCATTCTGGCTCCCTCTTCACACTGCTCACCCCCCTCTCCCCTCCCTCTCAATCCCCAATGCCTCCTCAAAATGAAAAGAAAAAATGCAGAAATACTCAGTGACTGTATGTTTGTCTGGTGTATTTCAATCATTGAAACCTTATGTATCCAAAAGTCACTATCTGTTCTATACTACTCATAGATTCTCTGGGAATTTCTTTCCCATTGCTAAAAGGTAGAACAGAAATCAAAGGAAGTGGGAAAGTCAATGTTTTGAACTGATGATTTGAATACCTCCATGATTTTTACTTGCACCTCGACAAATATCACCTTCCTGTTTCTAAGGAATATTTTTGTAGGTTCATGACAGAAGGTTAGCTCTTTGACTGCCAATATTACTAAAAAAGGAAAAGTTCTGGGTCTGCTTACACGGAACAGAGCTGAACTACAATTCTTTGAAATCTTTACAAAACAGGTAGTCCAAGTCTGAAATCAGTAGGCAAAAAAGTAAAATATTCCTTTGAGGAACAAAATATTGTGAAGAGACGGAGCAAACTTCATGATTGAATTGAGAATATTTATGTTGAAAAAGAAAGAAACAGACAACATGAAGAAAGAACAAGTCTTCTTAGTTTTTGACCTCCCAAACAGCAGATATATTTGTAATGATGAGATCTATTCCATGAGAACAGGAAGACCGGGGACAATGCTTTTCATTGGTCATTCAAAGTTGCACGAAATGTGAACTAACCTGTAATTTATCTTTAGTTACTCATTAATAGCATATATAATTGGCTAAAAACTTCTAGTATTCCATCCGCAATAACCCTTAACAACTGCATCTAATGCCTATACAATTAAAGTGAAGTAAGCAGAACCAGGAGAACAATTTATTCCACAACACTGATATTATAAAAAATGAACAATCTAGAAGACTTATATAAACTGATGAGGAATGAAATGGTTAGAACCAGGAGACAATTATACTTGTATTCACAACACTGCAAATACAAAAAACTTTGAAAACGCCAAGGACTCTGATCAATGCATTGACTGTCCATGATTCTAAAGGACTGATGTTAAAGCATGTTACCTAACTCCTGACAAAGATGTTTGATGGAATCAGAGTGCACAAGAAGGTTTTTGAACATAGCCAATGAGAGAATTTATTTTGGTTGGCTCTTCCTATTTGTTGCAAGGAGGTCATGTCTGTTTCTGGTTTTGCTTTTCCTTTTATTTTACCTCCAGTGATTGAAGGAGTGAGGAGCAAAAATAGGTGTTAATTTTTTTTAAAAGTGGCAAAGGGTAGATAATAGTTGACATGAACATTCTGGATTGGTAATTAGTTTGCTGGTAACTTCCAAGTTATTTCCAGCTCCTAGGTAGAACTATTGTTATTCTATATAGCTTAGTAAGGCTAGGAGGCTGGCCACAGAGCTGAAAACCTATGTATTCACTACAATTCTCAGATTAAATCTCTTCAAAGTGAAATGAATTATGGAAATCTCTTTCTGTAATTTCAATTCCTAATGGAAAAGATGCATGGATAAGGATAATCATAGAATTAGAAATTAAGACCTAATAGGTATCTTATAGGTCATCTAGTTCAAACTTCTCAATGTACTTATGAGGGAATGAAGATTTGTTTGTCATGCAACTGGTTCTAGGTAGGGTCCAAGAACTCAGGGCTCCTGATGTTTAGTCTAGTGACCTCTCCCTGACACCAGGTTGTTCAGGGTGTCTAATGTCAGAATGAAAGTGCAAGTAGCATATTTATGGCATTTTCTCCCCCCCCAACCCCCAATTTTGTAGAATAGTGACATGTCTGAAAATGTCATGAGAGCCACAGCACCTTTTCCATACAGGCTATCTTCCTCCATTTTTTGCATGTTTAGATTTTGCTTCAATTTCTAGAAATGTTGCTGTATGTATTCATTTGGTTTAACAATAATCGCTAACGTTTATATAGTACTTACTATGCTCCAGGCACTGTGGCAAATAGTTTATAATACTTATCTCATCTGATCCTCACAATAATCCTCAGAGGTAGGTTCTATTATTTATTGCCCCATTTTACAGTTGAGGAAACTGAGGCAAAGAGAGATCAAATGACTTGCCAGGGTCACACCACTAGAAAGTATCTGAGGCTGGTTTTGAACTCCAGTTTTCTTGACTCCAGACCTGGTTCTCTATCTCTGAGCCACCTAATTGTACCTATCAGTTTAAGTCTCAGATTTATATGGGTCCACATCCTTGCCATGCTTGATGTGCTGCCACAATCCTTTTCTTCTTCTAATCATCCCCAGCCACATAGTGGCTGCAGAGTGCAGGGAAGAAGGTTGAAAGATCCTTCTATCATAAGAAAAATGCCTCCTCTGAGGGAACTAGAACCTACAGGATACTCTACTTTTCTGAGCTCAGTAGTCTGGTTCCTAAGCAAAACAATTCAAAATCAGGGTAAAAAATGAACTAAAATTATATTTTGCTTTAAAGAAATATAGGTGCTTATTGGAATTTCTATTTCCATTATGACATTAATCATACCATTTAGAAGAGATTCCACGTTGGAATATGCATTCTTATGTGATTATTAACTGATATTTAGATGTATCATAGAAGTTGCTAAGTTATTCTTTTCTAATATACCATTTTGCTTGCTTTAAAAATGTACCTCACATTGAGCTTTTGAGGAGATATGAAGCTTGCTTAAGGTCTTTTTGGGGGGGGAAAACTGAGACTGAAAGACATTGTTATGATGGGAGTTTTTAGACTAGGTAGATGATAAAGTGTGTGATGAGGCTCCATGAAACCCTTTGCTGTGACAAAATTAAGTAAGTCATTCCTCCAGAATTTTGCTGTTCATGACTACTGCATAGGTCATGTCCCAAGGGAAATTCCTACAGATTTTTCAAAACTATATTGAACTCCTGTTTAAAGAATGATAATCCTTTTCCTCTGTACCTGTTGCTGAAATAAAACTGTCCTAAATGTTAACAGCCATACTTTGTAAACGTTCATTAAATTTTTTTAAAAATTGCAATGAAATACATTTTAAAAGCGATATAGAGTATGTGCATGACCCCATGGGAGATGTAGTAGAATGACAAAGTCATTGCTTTCAAAAAGTTGTTATTTATGTAATTCCTTCTTTTATTGTTTTTGTTGTTAAAATGTCTGCCATCTCCCTAATTTGATTCTTCCCTTGTCATTTTTTTTTTTTTTAATGCGGACTATCCCTTGGGCTAGAGAACTTGGTGGGGACAGTACTTTATTTCAAAAGCTAATGTTTATTATTGCAAGCTACACCAGAGTTTCTTTATATATTATTGCAGGATACTAGAGGATTTCTACCCAGAACCCTTTCACAAAACGAATTTTCCAGTCACATAGATATTGAGGATTTTACCCAGTTCTTCTGACTCCAAAATTGTTGCACTTTTCCCTGTGGTACATTGCTTCTCCAATGAAGAATACACTAATATCTACCATATAGACTAACTAGGTTGTATCAGGTGATTGCAATATGTAGCTGTTCAATTATCAGGGAATTATTTGACTGAAAGGACATCTATACCCATTTCATAGTATACCAGGTTAAACATGTATTCTGTTTCATTTAACTATTAGGTTTCTTTTTTTTTAAGTTGGCCTAGTGTAATGTCTGGCAAGTTGGATCTCAATTTAGGAAGTCCTGAGCTCAAATCTTATCTGTGGTATTAGCTTAGTGACCGTGAGAAAGGTACTTGACCTCTTTGGTCACTCTCTAAGACGTATTTACAATGTGATTATGGTATCGTGATCTTCTTCCATCAAGAAAATTCATACACTGAGAAAATCATTAGATGGGTGTGTATTAAATATTATATGTGTGTCTGCCCATCTATCTAATCTATCATCTATCTATTTATCTACCTAAGAGGCAGCATGGAGAAGTGGGTAGGCTGCTAACTTTGATTAATGAAGGGTAGATTTCATATGCCGTTTTGCTCATTTGCTAGTAATATGTCCCTGGACATATTATTAAACGTCATTTGGCCTCAGTTTGCTCATCTGTAAAATGAGGATAGTAATAGTACCCACAGCCCAGGCTTATTATGAGACTTAAATTAGATGATATACTTTTAAATCCTTAAAGAGCTTTATAAATGTTAGGTGTTATTATTTTTAGATATCTCTACTCTATGAATATATACATAGAAATACATATATGAGGGGGACAGATAGGTGGTACAGTGGATATAGAGTCTTGGGACTGGAGTTAGAGCGACCTGAGTTCAAATATGGCCTCAGAGACTTCCTAGCTGTGTGACCCTGGGCAAGTTACTTAATCTTGTTTGCCTCAGTTTCCTCACCTGTAAATTGAACTGGAGAAGGAAATGGCCAAGCTCTCCAGATCTTTTCCAAGAAAATCCTCCAAAGAGGGGCTTGAAGAGTCAAGCATGACTTAAAATGACTGAACAACAACAATTTTTTTTGTGTGTGTATATATATATGTATGTGTGTGAGTGTGTGTGTGTGTGTGTGTGTGTGTGTGTATACAGAGAGAGACAGACAGAGAGAGAGAGAGACAGAGAGACAGAGAGACAGAGACAAGGCAAAGTGAATAAAGAGCTGGCCATATAATTAGGAATATCTAGGTTGAAGTCTTATATCTGATAAATATTGACTGCATAATTCCAACCAGAGATTTAAATTTGCAGAGAAGGTGCTGATTTGAGTTGATAGAAGGACTTCCTCATGAAGAAATCTCTCTCTCTCTCTCTCTCAAAGTTTTTGTTCAATTGTTTCAGTCATTTCTGATTGACCCCATTGGGGGTTTTCTTGGCAAAGATACTAGAGTGGTTTGCCATTTCCTTCTCCAGCTCACTTTACAGATGAGGAAACTGAGGCAAACAGGGCTAAGTGACTTGCCCAGGGTCACATAGCTGGGAAGTGTCTGAGGTCAGATTTGAACTCATATAGATGAGTCTTCCTAATTCCAAGCCCAGTGTTCTACCCAGTGTGCCAATTAGCTGTCCAAAGAGATCTTTACATGATGGAATTAAAGGTCCTCTCCTCTGACCTTGAGATAAATTTTCTACATATCAAATAATTGTTCATAGAGAAAGAGATAGATAAGGCATTGGTTTAGGGAACTCCCAAATGAAAAAAACTACTTCTAGCAGTACAGGTCAGCACCCTATAGTCTTAGAGATTTACCTACAACTCTGCCTCAGTTTTCTCATCTGTAAAATGAGCTGGAGAAGGAAATGGCAAAACTCTCCAGTGAGTCAATGACTTTCCCAGAGTCACAGACCTAGAACAAAGATCCTCCTGATTTTTGAAGCTTTCTCTCTATTCTTTGCATCCTGTCAGATACACATAAAACAAAACACATTTTCTAACTCCATTGTTTCAAATATGTTGAAAGTTTACCTTTTATCTATTTTAATGTTCAATTCAGCTGCTGTTCCTTCCCTATTGGGACAAGTTTGCATAGCCAAAATGAAGCAATTGTGGAAATATCTGGATAATGGGACACAAAAGATATCTTAGGAAAAATATTTTTTTTCTTAGTTAGAATGCATCTAAAATGTGTTACCTCCCAGCTCACAGTGTTTGAGTATTACAGAAAGGACATTATATTTGGAGTCAGAGAATCTGTATGCAACATCCAGTTCTATAATCAACTATCTGTGTGAATTTGAGCAAATCATAACTTTTCTGGGCATTGGTAACCTCATTTTGTCACATGACGGAGTTGGACTAGATAGTCTCTGAAGACCCTACTAGCTATTAATTTATGATCCTATGTTTTTATGCCTTTACATGAGCTACTGAGGAAGAAACTGGAATGGCAGCAGAGGGGTTTTAGAATTCTCCCTCCTCCCTACTTCATGGTGCACGAAGCTCTGGTATCTTTTTCCTGCTCTTACTTACTGAGGGGAAAATTGCATACTAAGCTTAGACTGAGACATAAGACCATCTTCAGTGTAATTCCAAATTAGCCTTCTACCCTTGGTCTCTACTACTCTCCATTATGTCTTCTAACTAATCTACATTACTCTTCACTTATTTTCTGATAATAATACATTATGTTTTATACCTGCATAGCTTTGCTCATGGTGCTCCCTCTTCCTGGAAAACCTTTCCCAGAAATCTTCCTTGATTGAAATCCTGTGCCAATCCAATGCCCAACTCAAATGTTATGCCTTTTGTCACATCAACTTAGGGTCTTCTTTACTCCTAAAGCATTGATTGCACAACTCACAGTTACATGCCTTGCATAATGTCTTGGTAGATAATTGGGTATGTGTCTTATTTCTTTTACCAGCTCTTAATTTCTTTTACCGACAAGGCCATTTCCTGTAAAACTGTGGATTTTTCACAGTGCCTTATATATAATACAGGTATGCAAAACTTTTTTTTGAATAAATGAAGAAAAAAATGAATGAGTGACAATGGTCATGATGTGTCCATACAATATCAACATAGCTGGTGAAAAAAAAATCAATCAACAGGTTATTCTGTTTCTATGATGACACATAACTAGTTGGATTGATTTTTTTCCCCCTGAATTAACTGGTCTTTGATTGAATTGACTAATTATTTTGTTATTGTGCTGATATATTTGAGGGTCAGTTCTACTTGTACTGTATCTCAAAATGAGGATTATAAAAGTTTTCCTCTGAAATAATTTAAGAATCTAATTTGAGTATTACATATTACTATAAAAGTAAATATTTTAAATGTGTCGAAAGCCATTTATAAGGGGACTGACAATTTATTGTCTTCATTTACTATTTGATGAAGTTTGACTTTCGTTCACAATTGTTTACTCACTAACTATATAACAGACGAGTCGACTTTCTTGTGTTCTTCCAACTAAAAACTATGCAGTATACGTGATAGTGTTACATTCTTTAATTTACCTGTTTTTCTGAATCTTTAAATTGCAAAGCAGCCTCATTTCTTTAGTTGACATAGTCACTGATATTACTTATGTCTTTTAATTAATATCTAAATCTCCTTTGACACTGTCTAAAATATAATTTAGTAGAGATATTATTTATTTGCTCCTTAGACAAATAGAATTTTCCTTCTCTCCCCTCCCCAAATATTCTTTCAAAGTCTTATGATAATCTCTTGAGGAGAATGAGGGGAGTCAATAAATAAGTTTGTTCTTCAATTTCTTGTTGACATCATTTGTGTAGAATACACTCATTGCTAAAGATCATTATTATATCTAAATATATAGTATTCATAATTTCAAAAAATATATAATAGGTAACATTTTTCTGTGTTTTTCTGAATTAAAGAATTTTAAAATTATGCACAAATTCACTTCAGTTATTGACTCTTTCCTGTGAAAACAAGTTGTCATTATTTTGTCTATCAGTGGAATATTTAAAACAAATGAGGGAATCGGTTTTTTTTTTCATTTTTCATTTTCTTTTCTCTATTCACTGTAAACCTTCACTGATTTCTTTCATTCCAGTAAGCAAAGGGTATAATGCAAGCAAAAAGTTGCCTGATAGTCCTTTGAAAGCCTGTGTTTGAATGGTTTCTTCCATTCTTCAGACAAGTGGGACAAACCTAAATGAAAGAATTTACTTTCAGCTCAGAAAACCTTTTTCAACTATATGCGATGGTTAAAATTTGGTTGTTTTTTTTTTTTTTTTTTGCTAAAAGGAGTTTAGTGCCTTCAGATCATTTTTGTTGATGACTAACCCCCTCTGGTAGCCTTTAAAACTCTTCATAGTCAAGTTAAAAAACAACGTGTTTTTATTTCAAGTTGGCAAAGATATTCTTTCAATTTTTTTCTTGGTAAGTTAAACATACTGATTCAATTATTGTGCAATTAAATATGGGTTCTAGTCACTAAAATTTCTTTTTTAAAAGTGATTTTTTATTTGATAAAATGGTAACTATGAATATCATTACTTTCTAGCCACAAGTTGGGGAAATATGAAATATGCTTTCTCAAATTTCTCAATTTCACTACCATCAGGTAAAAACTAGAGTAGGTCACCATAATACAACTTCACTATTAAAATAGAAACATCACTTTTTTTGTACTTACAATGAAGAGTAGCCAGCTTTAAAGGCATAATTGGACATTTTGAGTTAGACCTTTTGTACCAGGCAACAGTACAAATGAAAATAATTTTCGTAGAAAGTTGCAAATTTCTGTAAATAGACACATGTCCGTTTTATTCTGGACAGCCATCCTCATTTTGCTTTTGCTTTAGAATAAGATGGGATCATGAAGCGGATTGTTCTTCCACACTTTCGTCCTGCTATTTCCCCATTTTTAATGATAGACAGCTCAGTAGCTTTTTAAACAAATTTCATGGCCCTTTTTAAGGAAGCACTTTCTGGCAGTCCATTGATACCAGTGTTTATTCACTGAAACTCCTGAAGCGTGGCAAGCATGAAAACATGGTATTAAATGTGGAAACTTTAATTTTCATCTCATTAAAAGAGCCTGGATTGAATACTAATTATAAAAAGTAGAGGAAAAGAAAATTTTAAAAATGGCTGCTTGACAGTTAAATTAAACTCACTTCATTGTGGTAAAATTCATGAAAATATAAGGATTTCAATAAACATGTTGAATTATTGATATTAATTATTAGTTTAAATGATATTATTTGAAGTACATTTTAAAAACAATTGCTTATAAATGGAAGATATCTTTAGAACTGATTATTGATAAGACTCTTAAATGTTTCTAACAATGTCTTTTTGTCATTTATCCAAAACTTTCAATTAAGAACTGTGTTCATCAGAAACCAATAAACTTATTTCCTTAAAAACAACCAGAACATTTCAATTATTGAAAACATAAATTCATAACCCTGTAGCACAGTACCAAATACATATAAGTGGATGTTCTTTCCTCTTTCAAAAACTAACTACCCAAAATGTTTAGAAAGCATTTGCACTGCCCCTGGATTTTCCCCCTCTTGCCACAGGATGCTGTTGCTCCTCAGATGCTCTAGATTTCATTATACTTTCCATAAGGTATAACTTTTATTTACTGTTTTATAACCCATTTGGAGAAAACATGGTGGGGAAGGGATGGGGGCCAAAAAAGAGCCTTTTAAAAATTTTTATATTTTAATCTTTATTGTGAAAACACAGGTCACCATGTGAGCTCATCTTTCTCTTGCTGAAACTTACCCAGGGTTTACCCTAACAATGAATTTCAGAAATAACTTCAGTCACCACAGATAATAGATGAAGACACTTAATGCCCTGAATACGCTGCTCCATCAGCCAGTGACCCTTGGACATCTCTTTTTGCAATGCCATTGCCGCCATGGCCTATGGACAGTGCCCTCTGCTGCACCGAACCTCATTCTCTTTCTTTTGCCTTCTCAGGGATGCAGCTTTTTCTCTTGCCAATATCTTGTCACGGTTAAATTGAAGAACAAAGGATAAAAAGCTTAGACACAATGTTAGTGACAAGGATTTTCAAGTACAGGAACTTCTGTTTATTATTTTAAGGAAACTGAGCTATTTTTTTTTTTTAAGCGGAGCAGACAGGAGTCGCCTCCCTTCTACAGATTAACAGTGTGGTTTTGTGTGACATGCTTGTACTTGTCATTTGGAAAACAGAGTGTTGAGTTTTTAGCCACATTGGTGGCTTAGGGAAGGTTACGTATGCAGCTCTGTCTGTCAGACAAATACTCCAACAAGTATAGGTATTTATCAAATTACCTTTAAACGTCCCTGTTCGCGGATTCTTTTCAGGGAGACGTGGGAAGGCACGCTAGTCCCATTCACACAAAAATCACTTAATAATAGTTAATATCACAGTATAATCTCAGCAGCTCCTACATAATTGCAAGTTTTGAAGTCTGTCTGCACTCCTAGAGTACAGTATATGCTGCAGCCTTAAGCACTATTCAGGTGGTCCTTAGACCTGACAATGAAACAGAAGGTTCAGATTAGAGGTATTCTTAAGGTGATTCAGAGCTATTAACCACCGGACTGATGTGCCGATGTGATTTTCATTAATCTAAGCAACTTGTGCTTCCTCTTTCCATCCTGCTCTACTTGTTTTAAGTATCACTCAAAGAACTGACCTTATTGATGAAGTCCTGGCAACACGTAGAGGGGGCAGCCTTATAATTTAAGGCAGCTGGAGTGCTGTGGAAAACGTGCTAGACTAGGCAGCAGGATATTTTCCTCTTGGTTCCTTGTTAGGTCTGGAATCTTAAGCAAGTTTCAGAGGCAACCTGGTCCTCAGGTTTTTAAGATGTAAAGAGGGGATGATAACAGTTGTTCCATCAACTCCCAGGGTTTCTGTGAGGATTCAGTGGGATCATGTGCTTTATAAAACACTATATAAACACCAGCAATTATAATAAAATGAGGTCTTCTGAGTTTAAAATGTGCACAAATTTGGGAAGTGGGCATAAGAATTAATTGGGTTAGGAACGGAGATGAGGTGACTTTTAGCACCACTATCTTTTTAAGTGAGAACTGAGGGGAATGTATTATGTGGTCATAGCTAAGTTCATAGAGGGAAATTGTGAGTAATTTCTTTACTTTAAATATTTTGCCAGTGAAGGCTGATCATTTTTTTTTCTTTACTTGGATCTTTTTATCTATAATGAGGCAATGCGTAAACTTAATTCATCCAAAGAAATCTTTTTACTCCTTTATTAATATGATTCTCATATGACTCATAGAAAACAAAATAAGGTAATGAGAAATGGCAATACTGGATTTCTCAAATAAAGGGCAGGAAAGAATTTGCAAAAACAAAACAAAAGTTATTATGGATTTTTTGAAGAAAAATTTCCACACTTTCCAATTCAAAAATAGCCTCAGTGTCCAAAATTTGTCCAAAATTTATTGTCAGATAGTATAAAATAAAATCTGTGCAACATCATAGGAAAAAAATATAGAATCCTCTAGAACTTAAAAGACTCACAGTGATCAATCTGCTGGCTCCAAATTCGGTGAGTATAGTGGCTATTTAAAAAGAAGCATTTTTTCTTCAAAGTAATTGTGATCTGGTCACAAGCCTACTTGGTGCTAACCTAAAAAAAACTGCATATATTTCAATATATTTGAAGAATTGAAATGGAAATTTCACTTTTATATATACTTAGATATTTGTGCCACTGATACAAAATTTTAAATCACTTTTAAGCAACAAATGCATTTATATAAGTGCAGCAGTTGAAGGCCAAGACTCACTTAAATAATCTTGAATTTGTTGTTTGTGTGTTGAAGCAGATCAGCATGTCATTAAGAGGGGAAAAAATTAACATTCTTTCTCAGAAGATTTACAGCTTACGGGTTTATTTTTTTTGCTGGTTTGGGAATTATCCGAATTTAAATTACTTTTCTGAACTGCAACTAAAAATCAGTTGTTGGATTCTTTCTGCATTAACATAACCTGTCATTTTTATTTGCCTTCTTAGCCAGTTTTAGCTATAACTCCTCATCAAGGCACTTAATAGTAGCTTCATTTTACTTACTTGACTTGAAGGTGACAATACCTGCTTATCATTCATTTTAAGTAACTTCAACATCACCTCCCCAAGCTTTGTTCCCTCCCTCTCCAAGCACTTACCCTGAACACACACAGAGTAGAATTATGTAGAATTGAGAGTAGCTGTATATTTTCTTTAAACCCTCTAACCTTTCCCTGCCCAAACCACATATTTCACTATGCCCTAAGGACAGTAATTCAGAGGTATAGCCAGCAATTTTTGTGCCCAGGGTAAGTTTTACAAAACACAAATGAGGCAAGTGAAAAGTACTTTCAAATCAAGTTTTAAGGAAAAAAAATAAGTTTGTACAGGTAGAGACAGAGAATCCAAGAAACAGCAGGTCACTCTACTAGAGTAGACAATCTCAAGTAAGGTACAGAATATAGGTGGAGAAAAGCAAGGACTGTCTACTACCTTCCTATTTTAATGGATTATTTTGCTAATTCTGTGCTAAATTCAGTCATCTGTATGCTGGTGAAAAAGTGTAAGCTCTGTCAGTGATCTCTAAATTTTGGCAATTTGGGAAAAGCCTTGTTTGGTCTCCTTTGTAACATAAAGGAAGTTTGTTATTTCCTCAGGTAGACTTATGACTATTATAATTAACTCAAAGGGTGGATTAATTAACTAAATGAATGCATTCTGACTTCTGTTTGGGCATCCAAGAAGGTATAACATTATATACATCTTATGTGTGAAACTTCACTGAATTAGTAATCTGACATTAATTATAGCTTTTTTTGTGTTCTTTTCCTTTTGTCTTGGCAGTTAGTTACTACACAGATTCATAGAATACTTTCTATTTAGATTACCTTTCTACAGTTTAGAATAAACAGCCAGAGTAGACTAGCTAAGAGACTAGCATTATAAGGAGTTTTCCACAGTTCAATCTCTGATATCATCTTTGCACAAACTCTGTGACATTAATCATAGTAGATGTGTCATCATTTTTAAGGCAAAGAAACAGTCTAAAATGAAGCATGATATATATATATATATACACACACATATGTATATACACATATATAGTAATATACATATATATATGTAAAAGGAGTATCTGACTTCTTATGCCCTGATGTACTTTGAATTAGTCTTTATTGTAGATGTAATCTCAACTTGATTAGCTGTAATCTCCATGCAGATGGGTCCAATGTCTTTTTAGACTATGTATTTTCTCTAACACTTAACATATTTGTTGATCTGAATATTGAATGGAGTAAAGAATATGCGTATATATATGCACATATATGTGTGTATTTACATATAATATGTATATATGCATGCCTAAGAATATATCCATGTAAATTGAATGAAATATAATTTCCTTTATTTAGAAGGTTCACAGTAAGCAAAACTCCAGAGGTAACCCATATATTGCTTCTGAAAAGGTCATTCTTTAGTTATGGCTAATGATGACCAAGACAGAGAATTATCAAATCATTCCCCTGCTCAAAAACCTTCAGTGACTCCCTATTGCTTCCAGGATAAAATATAATCTCTGTAGCTTGGTTTTTGTAGAATCTTATTGACTCATTCTGGCTTTCCAACTTTCATACATGCTACTTACTTCTGGGCTGTGTATCTTATCCTGGCATGTACGTAAGCAGTCCATCATGCCTGCAATGTAACTTGTACTTATTACTGCCTCTTCAAATAGTCCACTTCTTTAAAGGTCCAGTTCCATGCAGAAAGAATGAGGTATTTTTTTTTTATTTCTTCACAATAAAAGTTCTTTTTTTCTCTCTTTAGATTTTCCTAGACTTCTCCTTTACTCTTACTACATTCTACATTGCATCATTATTCATCATTTTCATGATATATTTCCCATATTAGACTGTAAGCTCCTTGAAGGAAAGGATTGAAATTTTCCATCTTCTTTCCCCTGGCATTAAAGCATAATGTTTTATCCTTAGCGGTTGTTTAATAAATGCTTGTTAAACATTCAATGTCAAATTATTCATATTGTGGCCTAATAAATATTACTGCCATAACTTCAGTGTGTATCAAATAGAAAGCCATATTCATTTCTGTACTTATCTGTTAGAGTTGAATAATAGGATACTTTTCTAGCAGGTACAGGGACAAATCTATTAACATAGGGATAAGCAAGCTTATTGACTCCTATCTTAGAAAAAATAAACCTTTTCAATTCTTGATGTAATATAAGATATTCTACTATCATTTCCAATAACCAGTCACTGTGAGGAAGCCTGTCTCCTTTATCTTAGCCCTAATTGATCCTTTTTTTAGTAGCATCATGCATTTTTAAAAATCAATTTCTGTGGCTTTTTATGGTAGGATTGACTAGTCTGAGAATTTCCCCCTTTAAAAATCATCCCCTAAGTCAATTTCATATGAGTGTGCTCCTTTTTGTCTACAGTAAGATGTTGCATTGTGACAGTTCTACCAGATTATTGTAAATATTATTCATTATATAGCTTGCATAAGTTACAGGTTTTGCAGGGTTGTTGTTTTTTTTATTTAACTTGAATATAAAATAATATTTTAGAAGTGGATGTCATGTGTTTCTGCCCATGGAAATGTATTTTCATTGTTGTGAATTTATATTTAAAAATAGTGATTAAAATCAGAGCTCTTAAAGGGCACTCATGCTAAAATTCTTGAAATAAATCTAAATCTTCATTAAAAGTCCAGAAGAGGGAAAGGAGATGAGAGGCAACTATGTTGATCAAATGTTTTAGTGAATACATACTTTTGTGAGTGGTTCAGTCACTTAACGTTATTGTCGTTTCTCATTTCTGCGTTCTCTCAAGTCCAGTAACACAAAAGGTTGCTTTTCTCCATCCCGAGCTTGGGTGCTCACAGCAAGGGCTCAATGACAGACCATTCTCAGCTGCTCCTAGTCCCCCATAATTAGCCCTCTCTGGCTGCTACCTCTTGTGGCTTTGCCTGTGAGAGACATTTGACACAGCAGACATCAGAGGGATTTTTCAGGAGGCTCTCGTGGCGTCCGAATGGCTCTTAATTAACCACTTAGGTATCCTCCTTCACTCTCCTGCTTGGCACTTTCCAAATGGTAGGGGTTGCACTGTGGAACTAAACACCGGGGAAGCATGCTATCAAAAGATCTTGTAAATGAAGGCTTGTGTAAATTATTTTTAATGATTCCCTCCTGGCACATCATTATGTGTGTAGTTACACACAGGCACTTCAGAGATGGCTCATCTTCCGTAAGGTCAGCTGCAGGACCACCATAACTAGCTGCAGTCAGTAAATGGCTTATTAATTAGCGCAGTGATTTTACATTGCTAAGAGCTCTGATGTATGGAGTTGGAATTGTAATTGTGTAGAATCGAAATAATAAGCCATCTCAGGGCTCCTTATGCAAATTGCCATATTATAAAATCATTACCTATCTAAACACTGAGTTTTAATAAGAATTACAATGATGAATTTTATGATAATTGACACTCAAATTTTAATCTCTTGGATTTTTATCATTTTGGTGGTTAAAGTAGGTTTCTAATTAAATGTTGCTTAAAATGCAAAGGATTGTTTAACAATTCTATTCGGTTCTTCTAGTTCAAATCAGGTTATTCTCTTTGGTCATAGAAAATAGGCCTTCTTGGTAATAGGTATGTGACATTATGTATCACTTGTAAAGTAAGATGTTTAATCATCTCTTTTTTTACAAGGTTGATTTTGATGACAATATATTGTCAACTGTGAGACAGTGCATAAGATATGTCATTGGGTCTAGCTCCTATCATAAGGATTCACAGAAAAGAAGTGAAAATCTAGGGCAAAAAATGCATGCATATGAGAGCTTATAGATTTTTTTGTTTAGAATTATGAATAACTGTAAAATTATCTTATACTCCTCTCATCAATTATCACCTACAGAATGCCATATAAAACTTTAGATTGTTAGAAAATCTCCAACCATGAACAGAGTATCAGTAGGATATCTAACCATGTCTGTAAATGCTCATCATTATGTATCTGTTCCAAATGCAAGCTCTGACAAAAGAGCAAGACTAGTTTTGTTCTTTTACATGGCTGAGAATAAACAACTTGCTAATGAACAACATCCATTGTATAGCTTATCACACTGAAATGCATACAAACTCCGAGCATTCTTGCTACCCTGGAAATTGCTATGAGTGGAAAAGATCTCCTTAAAGACTAATGTGGTTTATTTAACAACAACAACAAAAGAAGTGTTTTCTATTGTTTATGAGTTTGAACTCTCTTCACAGAATACAGAAAATGGGTTTACATAGGCTAATAGTAGATGGAACTAAGCGGACATAGGATCAAAGATCGACTATGAAAACTTTTATAGGAAATTAACAAAGTTCTTTTTTTTAGTTGTAAATTGGATTTTGATTATTTCATTAAAATTACAGATTAAGTGAAAACATTTAAGATTAAATTTATTATATTTAAACTGTAGATAAGTGATACTTTAAAGAGCTATTCCTGAGAACTGAAATAACCCCATAGAGGTTAGCTCTAAGCAGAGTTAGGAAGTAGAACCATAGAACTTGAGTACCTGAAAGAACTTTAGGGGTGTTCTACTCTCACTACCTTTATTTTATTATAGGTGTGGAAACTGACGCAAAGAGCAAGTAAGTGACTTGCCCAAGGTTGCACAGCAAGTTATTGGCAAACTACAGTATAAAACTCAGATCTTTTCATTTCTTCTCCAGGATAGGTGAGATTTAGCTTCATGACTACCTTTTCTTAAAATTCCTCTCTGTCTTCATCCTTCTTAAGGTCCTCTGCCCTAGGTATCTAGTATGCTGATGCTGTCCCATGGTTGCCTAATACCCTTTACAATTGGTTCTCAGATGTGTCTGCTATCCTGTGCTCCTGATTTTTCTGACCCATGCTATACCTAATTCCCAAACATCATAAAGTCTCTCAAATGAATCAAGTGATTTAAGAATTACTTTCTGTTTAGATTAAAATACATAGTTGGAAGAGCATCAGTATCTTAGACAAATGTTGCAAATGGACAGTAACCTGAGACCAGAGTGGAACTAGAAGAGGAGATCAGGCTTCCTTACCCTTGGGAAACTAAACAGTGATTATAGTGACCTTAATTTTCTCCCTGAAAAGCAAGCAAGCAATTATATACATATATACACACATATATGCATATATATATGTTTATGCATATGTATGTATGTGTGTGTGTGTGTGTGTGTGTGTATAAATGAAAGTATTCTGTATTCTTCTGGCAATGATGTATGGTAGTGAGCCACAGAATAGAGCAGTTTCCACGAAAATGAAGTTGAGAGGACAAGAGAAAAAACACACAGTGGGTGTGAGTAGGCCTAACATGTTCCAAGTAAAGAATTACAGTTGGAGAAATATCATTGAAGATGTCAATAGAGTGATGTATCGTCAGAGATCACGTAATCAAGACAAATGAACAAGAATTTATAAAGTGCCTATTATATCTTAGCCACTATGCTAAGCAAGGGGATACAAAGAAAGTCAAAACAAAACCGTCCCTGTTATCAAAGAGCTTATACTCGAATGGGTATATAACATGTAAGCAACTTTGTAAAAATTATATACAGGATAAATTGGCTATCATCCTAGAGGATAGACAATAGTAGCTTTAAAGAGGATTAGGAAAGGCATCTTGTGAAAGGTATAGCTAGGACCTGAAGAAGCCAAGCTTGTGTGAACACAAGGAGATGGAAAGTTGAAAATATAAATTAAAGGGATTTTTTTGTTGTTGTTAGTTTTATGTTTTTTCATCAGTAGAATAAGATTTCAGAGAATACAATGGAAGGAGTGGACAGAGTAGGAGAGAGACTGTAGAAGAATAAGGCTAAAGTGGATTGGAATGAGGGAACAAGAAATTGTGCCATTAACAGGGATACTTCTCCTGAGTCACTGTGATTTCAAGAATAAAAATGATTGATTTTCTTGCGTATCTTCACTCCAGTCTCTATCTTGGTGGTATTGGAGGTTAAGATAAAGCCTCAGAACTGAGGTTCAGGTCCTATACCAGACCAGAGGAACACTAGATTCTGTATCCTCTGCAGTTATGGAATACTACAGGCTAAGGTGTTGAGTTTTCCATCCTTCTAGGTAAGCCATGGAAACCCAATCCAAGCCTTGGCTCAGTGAAAATGGAAAGTTCTGGTACTGACTTTTGGGGACTCTCCATGGCAGACACAGAGGAGGAAAAATGAGAGAGTCCAAGATCATATTGGAGAGTTTCATAATTCAGGAAAAGGGTAATTGATTCTGTCACAGAATCACAGAATGTTAAAGTCAGTAATGAACCTAAAGACCATCTTGTCCAACCCTAGCATTTTGCTGGACCCTGAAGCTTAGAGATACATTACATGGCCTTCATTATATAGATGAAGAAACTAAGTATCAGAGAAGTGAAATATAAGTAGCGATGCAGATAGGAGCAGAGGTAATATATGAATTCAGATTTTCTTATTTACTTATTTCAAATTTACTTATTCATCTGTATCAGAAATTCTTTACCTGGGTTCCATGAATTTACTTTTTCAATAGTTCAATTTAATTGGTTGCCTTTATAATATCATATATTTAATTCTAAGCATTAAAAAAAAAAACATTACTCTTGAGGAGGTCTTATAAGTTTGACTAAACCACCATGACACAGAAAAGATGGTACACTGGATAGAACACTGGCCTTGGAGTCAGAAAAACCTGCTTCTTCCCTTCTAACCCCTTCTCTCTATGTCATGTTGATTTCTAGTTCCAGTTAGCCCTAATCCCAGAGCTATTAGATCAATTTCATGGAAATTCCTGATTTGCAAAACTGAACCTCCAAAGAGACCTCTAACTTAGTCTGTTTTTGGTTGAGGAACAAATTGAAAAAAAAAAGTCATTAACACTTAATATGGGTCCTTTACTACTCTGGTAATTTTTTGGTGGGGAGAAGAATTAACCGATGTTCTTCTCCTCTCATAATCCAACACTTGATCAGCAATTTCCTAAGAAATGTACTATATATCTCTGGATACTTGCCTAGAAGACATCTTAATAGCCACACACACATGCACACAAAAACACATGGACAACCACCATGTGGATTAATCTTACCTTGCATGTAGAAGCAATATTCTATGATCTGAAAAAAAGATCACACTGCCCAAAAACAACCCCTCACAATTCCAAGGCTTGCCCATCATACTGATTTACATGATAAGTATAATAAAATTATTTTTGTACAGTAAAACAAAGGAGTTAATTACATCAGCCAAGGAGAGAGCATATAGAGAAGAGGACAGAGGAAACAACACTGGTGTGCACCCACATGTATGGGCAGGAGAAGGATGTAGAGTCAGATTGAAGGAACAATCAGAAAGGTAGGAAGACAGGGACACTTGCGTTGTACTACATCTCTTCTTTTTCTAGGATTCAGCATGACAAGTAGACTTTGAAATTTCATTTGGTCCTTATTGTGGCACTGCCACTGTAACAGCCCCAAACATTCATACTGTAAAAGCTGACCTCAAATATAATTAGGCTTATTTTGCTCACACTCCTTTGTATCTGTAGCTCTGCTTGGTCAGAACTCTACAGGAACAATAAGCCTCTGGAGTGAGTACCTCTTGTGTTCTCCCTCTCTAACCTCCCACGCTTGACAGCTTCTATTGTTTGGTATGTGGTCTTCCCCATTTAGATTATAAGCTCCTTGAGGGAAGGAACTTTTTTTTTTTAATTTGTATCCCCAGTGCTTAACCCAGGATCTGGCACATAGTGGGTGTGTAACAAATGCTTATTGAATTTATTGAATTGATATATCAACTTCCTATACATATAAATTGCTTTACACAAATTATTCGACTTGTGAGAGGTGAATGCTAGTATTAAAAATTTCCCTTTTCAAAAAATGAAAAATTAATATTCAGTGATATGTGACTTTCCCACTTTGGGATAGAAATTTAGCTAAGAAGTAGGTCCCACCTTCATGCACATGAAATTGAGTGACTTGCCCAACATCACATGCTCATCAAATATGAATTCAATTTGACATGCTTTCATTAAGTGGCTGTTATATGAAAAGCACTGTGTCAAGTGCTGGTGACATAAGAGCAAAGCAAAACAGCAGCATCTGACCTCAAGGAGCTGACAACATTCTACCACTTATAAATGTTCTTTGAGTCAGTACTTGTTCTTGGGCTTTCTGATGCCAAATAGAATGCTCTTTTCACTAAACCAGGCTGGAGAGCATGCAAGGAGACTGCTTTCCTGCTATGTAATAATAACTGACAATTTTATAGTGCTTTAAAACTTATACAATACCTCATTTGATCCCCATAATTACCTTATCAAGGAGTTACTACAGACATTATTAGACCCATTTTGAAGGTGGGGAAATAAGGCTCAGAGAAGTTTTCCTTTTTTTTTTTCTTCAGAAGACTTGCCTATATTCACACATGTAATAATGATCAGAAGCAGATTCAAATCCAACAGTCCTTAACTTCGAGTCCGGTATCCCTCAGTACTTCCATGCCCACTACTGATAAAAAGGAAACCAAATATTCATTACATCAAGAAAATATTTCCTTAACTCCTTCTAGGACAATAATGTGTCATGTATCTAGTGGATTATAAGGGGACCTCAGAGAAACACTGTTATGACCAGAATGTAAGAATTCAGGTAAGTAGGAAAAATAATCAGAAAATAAGACTAGAATGGAAGAGATCAACAGGAAGAGCCAGGTATCTGAGGGTCTAAGCCACTACCCTTGGTGATTTGCCTCCCTATCTTATTCTGACCTTTGACACTGACCCATAGGACTTTTTCTACATTTCTTGACTCTTTTGGCCCTAGTCAGGGAAGCTAGACTCAGATATCCTGTGTTCCTGACCTCAGACTCCTGAATTATTGACTTTTTTTCCCTATTTGTTGTAGCAATTTCATTATAGCTCTACATTCCTAATAATGGCCTGCAAATTGGACCCAGATTTCTGTTTACTTCTGTTAAGTTTTTTCTTTCTCCATTATATTCTCTATACGATTGCCAAATTAATATTCCTAAAGCACAGTCTGACATCACTCCTCTGCTCAAGAAGCTACACCGGCTCCCTGTTGCCTCTAGGATAAAATACAGATTCTTCTATTCATGTTTAAAATCCTTCATTAGCTAGCTCTACTCTCTCTTTTTACAGTGATTTTATGTTACTTCCCTATACATATCCCATGTGATAAAGAAATTGATATACTTGCTATAGCAGGCCAAAGGATGATATAATGGGACATCATGTCTGAGATCAGGAAGCTCTGACATAAAATCTGACCTGAAATGAACTAGCTATGACACTGGAAAATCCCTTACCCTTCGACTGCCTCAGTTTCCTCAGTTGTAAAACGGAAATTGTAATAACAGCTACTTCACAGGGTTGTTGTGAAGATCAAATAATTAATATTTTTATAGCTTTTAGTGCACATGATGCATCACATTGTTATTCAGTCATTCCATCATGGAAGAGTCTTCATGATACCATGGACTTGTCCATGAGTTTTCTTGGCAAAGATACTAATGTGTTTTGTCATTTCCTTTTCCAGTGTGCCCCCATTGTTACAGATAAGAATCTGAGGCAAAAGGGTTTAAGTGACTTGCCCAGGGTCATACAGCTAGTAAGTGTGTGAAGCTGGATATTTAAACTAAGATCTTCCTGACTCCAGGCCTCCACTACCTATCTGCCACTGTATCACATGTAGTTGGTGCTTAATAAATACTTATTCCCTCCTTTATATCCTCTTATTCCCTGTACATGTTATTCCATTTCCTGGTTCCTTTTTTTCTCCTCCGTTTGGAATGCCTAGCCTTGTTCAAAGTTCAGCTTAAGTGCTGGTTCCTATGAAAGGAGTCTTTTGATCTCTCAAGGTATTTCTTGTCCAATGCCCCCTCCCCTCCATTGAGTTGCGTTGAGTTTGTATATGCTATACTTTTACTCATCTGTCTATACGTTGTTTTGTAATGGCAATTTAAATGGAAAGAGCTTTTCCATTCATTAATAGGCTCATGTGACCTGCTTGGATCACATGGAAGCCTGGGTCATATGGAAGCCTGGGTCATATGAGTCTCAGTCACATGGAGTCTGTGGTGGGAGAAGTTTGCTGAATGGGTAGAACAGGAAGAGACGGAGCTAGAGCAGAGCTGAGAGGAAGTTAATCTTGACAGCAGTCAGAGCTAGGAAGGATGCAGACTGCTGGCTAGTGTGAGTGAGAGAGCTTGTTTGTGATTTTGTTTAAGGGAAAACTGCTTGTGATATGTTTAATGGAGCTGGTTTGTGGGACTCCTAGCAAGGGGAAGGCTTGGGGATGGTGTTGTTCTCTGCATTGTTATTGTGTATAGATTTTTGTTGCTGTGATGGAGCTGGGTCTGTTTTGGCTCTGCCTTCGACGTGGACAGTCTGTTATGCTTCATGATTCAGAATTGCACCACCACATTCATGGCCACCATGGGTGCTGTGAGTATTGCATCGGTACTACATGTTTCCAGCAGTAGAGTCCAATCCCCTTAAAGACAGAAACAGTTTCATTCATGTCTTTGAACCTCTAGAGAACAGCACAGTGCCTGGTATACATATGGTATTTAATACATGTTTATTGAAATGTTGATCGAATCTTGATTCCAACACAGCTCTACTACAGAAAGACATTTCCTTGACATACCAGCTACAACTTCAACTTAGGACTTCCCTGAGGTTTTCATATAGTTACATATTAAAAAAAGATTCCAAGTTAGTATAGATCTAATCCTGGTTGCATATAACTGTGTGCATATCTGTGATATCTGTGTACAAAAATATAACATGCAAGTATGAAATACATTATGTACGTATAATTAAGAACCTAAATTTACTTATTTAAATATTAGACTAAATGTGTCTGAATTAATTTTTAAATGCATCAGTGAAAAATTATGTTTATAAAGATTGGTGAGTTACAAATTGGCACACAGCAATACTGTAAAAAATATTTTATATTCAGAACTCATCAATTTGCTAACCCAAATAAGAGTATACCCTTTTATGTTCTGTCTAAATCTCATGATTAAATTGTGAGATAGCAAGAATGCATACAGAATTTGCCTCTCCTGACAGATGGTTTAGTTGATAAAGTGAAGGACTAGAATTCAGGAAGATCTGTATTCAAAACCTAGCTATATGACCCTGGTCAAGTCACTTACCCTCTTGGGTCTCAGTTTTTCATCTGTAAAATGAAGGAGTTAGAATCAAAGTTCCCTTCCCTTTCTACAACCATGATTCTATGATTTCTACTTCCTCTCCTTTGCCTGAGTGGAGAGGTAGACTGTATGACTGCTTTGTTTGAACGTCCCCCAGTGTGTTAGTCCTAACATGTTGGGAGTTGTTCCCAATGGATGGCCCTGTTACCAGGCAGGCACTTGGTATAGATACTTGGGCTTTTTGATGAAGGGAAAAAAAAAAACTAATTAAAAAGAGCAGGTGGCCAAGTAGTGATTTTCTCCTTGATTTTAATAAGAGAATAGAATATCTGTTAAGGAAATGAACAGCTCAGGACAGGAACAAACTCCACTTTGTCAAATACTGAACCCTTTTGGAGAAAGGGCTAAGATGTAAAATTTGGTAAAGAGAACTATTGGGGCCACAGTAAAGAAGCTTCTGGGCATGAGTCAGGACATTCAGGTCTTCTGCTGAGTGAAAGAACCATGGATCATGTGGGATCAAATCACAGTTTTTCCAAATGCCAAATAAAAAATGAAAAGCAGAAGGGAGGAAGTAGAGTTCCCAGCAGAGGTACTAAATTTGGTACTAAAGGTACTAAAGCTGTCCCAGAAGCCTTTAAGGAGAACATAGTACAAAGGAGAGAAGTAGGTATCAGAAATAGAATCCTTTACCCTAAAAGATGTCTTTTATGGAGACAGCATTTTAGCCACACCTTCTTCTCACCCTGGTATGTTGGAATTGCCCTGAGATGAACCTATATATCATCAGGAAATATTTAATTCTACTTGGGGTGAATTAAGTTAATTATGTAATTCAATTCTCTTTCATAAAAATAGGTTTTCTAAAAGGAGACATCTTGAACACTATTTGAAAAGTGGGCTGAAAACTATGCAGAAAAAAAGAAATTCCCATATCTGTAACAAGCTTCCTAAATTTCCTTCACTACTAGTAATTTCAAAAGACACTTCACAAAAACTGTTTTTGGAAGTGCCAATTAAGCATGACTTTCTGTATCTGTTTTCTATCACTATGCATTTTCTACTAATAAAGTATAGAATGACGTCTAGCCTCTGTTTTCATCGATGCATTTCCCTACCTTAGCATGTATTTTATTTTTATTTTAAGAAGAGTCTGCTTATATTTTGACAACTATGAAATATTACTTGGAAAACAGGGAGAAAAAAACATTTCTTCTACTCATTTTAAGCTAACAGACATACACTTTTTGGTCCTTTTCTGAAACTCTTATTTGGCAAAGTAGGGCCTTTACCCTGTGTCCAGACAAAAACAAAATGTCTTTTCAATGTTTTTGGCTAATTGTGGTTTATTATGTAGATACATAGAGACAATTCCTTTTACATTCCACTGTGTGTTTTGGTATGCCCTGCACACTAGAATGCAATCAACATCTGTTAATTTCTGTCCATTAAACAGATTGTCATAACACACAAGCATGATGTTTTATTTGTATGCCAGAAATGAGACTTATGACCCATAATCCATCATCTTCCTGTCATATTTTTATATGTTGTCTATTCGATCCCCAGGATAATTGAGAAAGCGTAAAGCAAGACCCTGTTTAAGTTATTGACCAGCTGCTGATGTGTCCAGCTGAAGAGGTCATTGTGCTTTTTGGGGGGGAGAGGAAGGAGGGGTTAAATGGAATAGGCTTTGCTTTCTCTAAGCCAAGCATAATACAAGTGGGATGTCCCCTAAAGCTTTCAGTTGAATTACCATGTCTAAACTTTCTAGCAGGCTTGGGTCTGAGAATATCATATTGCAAGGAACTGCAAATGAGGAATGAAGGGGCAGTTGAAGGTTTATAAAACAGAAATATGTTCAGAAGCTTGTTAGGTATTCTCTAAAGAAAATCACCAGATTGCATGTTATGAAGGGGAAAACACATCATAATGTTTTCTATTAAAATGAGAGTTTAAGTTGATTTGAAGATTGTATAATAGAGAGATGGCCTTAAAGCCAGGAAATCCTGGGTTCAAGCACAGTTATCCCTTCCTTATTGTGACTTTCCCCATTGTGGTTTTGACATGTTATGGGTTGGCATAAGAAATTAAAGGGGAATTTGGGGGGAGTTTTGCAGAAGCCACAGACAACATGTGGAGGCCAGAAGACAACACAGAAAAAGTTTAGAAACTCAGATATGAATAAAATATATCAGCCCAAATTTTATAATAAAGTACTGTAAACACCCTGTAAAAGAAAAAGAGAAAATTCAGACTTCTTCTCAGGTACCAAGGGGGTGGGGCAAAAATTTTTACATGGATTTTCCAGATTATGAGGGTGTCATCCCCCTAATCCCTATGATGTGGAAGGATAGCTGTATAACCTCTGACACCTACTATTGGATGTAGGCAAGTCACTGAATCTCTAGGTGGTCTACTCTAGACAATTCTTTCAGATTTGGTTGCAGAGGAGGTTCTAACTTGCATTGAGAGGAGTGTCTTCTCCTGGGAATTGGTCTTACTTTCTAAGGGTCTCCTAGGCTCTCTAGTATAAACATCAGTCTTTTCATGGATTTGCAAGAAAACTTATTTGTAGTTATTCAATCTGCCTGGTTATTCATTCAATCAGTATTTGAAGAAAAACATCTCTATTTGTGGTTTTTAAGTCAAGGAAACATGATTTTCCAGTGTTCCTTCCCAAATGTCACCAAAGTGAGGAAACTGTAGAGAACTTAAGGCATCACTCACTAAGCAGGTCCCCAACTATATCTTATTTTCAAAAACTCCTGAAAGGCAAATCCCACAGACTTACTGCCTGGAATATGGTGTCCACCTGGTATGTTATGCACCACCATTTGTGTGCCATGTCATCGAAATGAATTTGTCTCTTGGGCTCAGAACCAGTCAGCAACAGGCACAGTTGAAATGTGTTTAGAATTTTCCTCTTACAAATGACAGACTTCTCCTGTATCCCAGTTTTTAGGCCCTAGAGATCAGGTAAAGAGGGAAACGTGGGTCTGTTATAAGACTTGTATGACTATAGGCTGTAAAACCCAGGTATTTTTAGATCAGCTAAGGATTGCTCAATTCCAAGAGCCAGCTGGTTTCCCTCTCTTGTCCACATATACGTCCAATCTATCTCACAGTCTTTGGAAACATCAAGAACATTCAGGACCTTCTTCCTATTCTGATGAAGTCCCAGAACTCTTTCTCTCATAGTTTCTTTATTAGTTTCCTGCTTAATGAATTTCTGATTACCTATGGGGAAAAGGGACATTGAATTGTAGCATCATCAAACTGAAGATAATATAATACAGAAGAAAAAATGGTGGAGTTGGATTGTGGGATCTGGGTTTACATCCTGGCTCTAGTCAGTTACCTCCTCTGTGAGCAAGACATAGCTTTTGTGACCCCTAGCATTTTCATCTATAAAAAGAGACAATTGTGCTAGATCATCTTTCAGTTCTAAATCTTAGACTTGAAAGGGACCTACCTTAGAGATCATCTAGTCTAGGGGGTTCTTAATCTTTTAGGTGTCGTGGGCCCCTTTGGAAGAAGCCTTTTGGACTTCTTCTCAGAATTATGTTTTTGAATGCATAGATTAAAAAAATAGGCAAAGCAGACCAATTATATTTAAATAGTTATCAAAATTTTTTTAAAAATATAACAAACTTCTCACACCCTCCATTAAGTAACCCTGATTTAGTACCACCTCCTCATTTAGAGAAAAAAATTGAGATCCAGAGAGAGAGATGAAAAGAGATATAGAGTCAAGGCATTTGTGTGCATTCTTGGTGTATTGAATGATGCCCTGTATGTTGTAGGCACTCAATAAATGTTTCTGGAATTGTTCTATCAGGAGGACATTTAGAAGATAGAGCAGACAGATAAGAATACTCCATATGGACAGAAAGGAATGATCTTGAATATAATAAACAGCATAATTGCCAGAAGTTGATGACCAAGCAAATGGTCATTTCTGCCAAGAGTTCTTGGAAAACAGTGCTGTCTGACTACAAAAAGAGGTGCAAGGAAATTATAGTTGCAGATAATTTTGCTTTATGATATCGGAATATGTTATTTACTTTAATACACTCTAGCTTCAACTAGGTCAAAGCAGACTATGATCAGTTTCGAGCATGTACGATTGGAAACCACGTTGCATCAGAAATGAATTGTTGTATGTATGCAGTATTTGCGTAATAATATGTGGCATCTAAGTAGCCCAGATATTAATATCTGCTGTTCCTTAACTATTCTATCAAGGAACTACACTACCTAAAAGGAGACTGGGGAGAAAGAGATAGAGAAGGATGACAAGGAGAAAGAAGCAGGAAGAAGAAAAGAAGGAATATAGTGAGATTTACCTTTACTTTATGTATTTACTTTTAAAATTTTGTTGATAGTGATTAGTTGGTTCTTTTTTTTAAAATTGCATTTTAATTTCCCAGTTAAGAGATCCTTCATGGTAGACCAGAAGCACATTGTGTAAAAATGATGAACAAAACAACTCTGCATAATTCTGAAGGCAACATTGTTCTCCTTACTTTCATCATCTCTTCTTCGGGATCAGTATTGGTCAATATATTTAATTCAAACTCACTTGCCCTTCAATGTCACTGTTATTTGTCACCTCTCATTTCGTCATGATGGTCATTGTGTAGATTGTTCTACAGGTTCTGCTGGATTCACTTTGAATGACTCATAAAAGTCACCCCATATTTCTGTGAATACTTCATTTCTTGTTTTTAGTGATAATTTAACTATATTTTAGTTGGTTATATACTTGGAACTAGGTGGTCCGGTGGATACAATGCTGGGCCTGAGGAGTTGGACATGAATGAAATGACTTAATAATAATATATACATTTTAATCTAAACAAAATTTGATCTTTTGGCAAAATAAAGTAACCATTTGAAAATCAGGATTCTTAACCTGGGGTCTGTGAACTTAAAAGAATTTAGACTCTTATTTCAATTTAATTGGTTTCTTTTGTAATTGCAGGGATTTAATTTTATACTTTTAAAAATATTACTCTAAGAGGGAATCCATAGACGTCACCAGACTGCCAAAAAGGTAAGTGACACACAAAAAAGGTTAAAAATATTCTGCTCTAAATAATAATAGCTAACATTTAGGTAGCACTTATTTGAAGTGCTAAGTGCCAAGTGATTTACAATTATTATGTCATCTGATCCTCATAACAACCCTAGAAGATGGGCACTAATATTATCCTCATTTTACAGATGAAGAAACTGAGGCAGATAGCAGTTAAGTGACATGTCTAGGGTCACATAACCAGTAAGGTGTCTGAGGCCAGGTTTGAACTGAGGGTTTCTTGACTTTAGGCCTGGATCTCTATTCTCTATTTCAAATAATCACATATCTTAAAAGATAATTCTGCAGATGTAAAGTAGGAACAAGTAAGACTTGAATTTCATATGGCATAAAATGTTTTTATAATGTTTTTTTGATGTTTGAATGATTTATGAAATTAGGAAAATAATTGAAATCTGAATATTATAGATTTTTAAAATAAATTTTATCAGTATAAGATTTAAATGGGAAAAATAGGTAAACTATTTTCAAATTAATTAAAAACTCTTGTTCATATCCATCTGTTAATCCTGCACAGGGTTAACAGATCTACCCAATATCCTAGGAGGCCCAGTCTACAGCCTTATATATTGTTTGGATAATATACATATATGTATATTTATAACACACACATATATATATATATTTATATATGTTAATGGTTGATTATATGTGTGATCATGTCCTTTGGCAATAACTCTATGTAGTCAGACTTCTATGACAGTCCTATCGAAGCTGTTATTTGCCTTAGAGAACATTAATAATAGGTTGGATTGAGCACCTGCATCCATGGTGAGAGCAACTGAGAATATTTTATGGGCTCCATAGTATAGGTGAGATTGATAACTCACAGAAAAAGCCCCCTTCTCAATGCAGATATTAAATGTCTTACATTATTCAAGGTGGAAATGTCATTGGTATGGAGTCATAGGATTCTTTTCAAGCCCACATCATCTCTCCTTTGAACTATTGCAATAATGTCCTACTTCATTTGCCTGCCTCTAGTTTGTCCCTTCTCTAATCCACCACCCGTAGAGATACTCCTGAATTGCATGTTTAATCCTCATCCTCCTTACTCAAAGTCTCATGGCTTCCTAAAACCTCAGATATCAAATATTAACTCGTTGGTATTTGAAATTCTTCATAACTTGAACCAACCCAACTTTCCAGCCTCATTAATCATTATTCTCCTCTACATATAGTTTAGCCAGACCGATCTTATTCTTCACACATGATAACCCATTGTCCTTCTCCATTTCTTTGTACATATCATTCCTAAGATGTGCACTCTCCTCACGTCCACCTTTTGGAATCCTTGGTCTCCCTCATGCTCCAGATCAGATTCCATTTTCTACACGAAGTCCCTCAGCCATTGAGGCCTTCTTCACCAAGTTTATCTTGGGTTTTTTTGTATGTTTTCTGTATGTATTTGTATTTTGTTTAGGACAGGAACTGTTTCATTGTCTTCGCATAGAATATTTCTAGTACAGTGACTATCCTGTAACAAGTATTAAATAAATACTTGTTGATTGGGAATGGACCTTAGAGACCATCTGGTCTAACCGTCTCATTTTATAATGAAGAAATTTGACCCTGGGAGTTGCAGTGATTTGCTTAAGATAATAGAGCTAAAATAGAGAAATTCATCTCTTTCTACCCAATACCTCTGCTTCTTGGTTGTCTTTTACATCTGAATTCATAAAGTGTCTTCCTAGATATCTTAGTGTCTGAGTCAGGAAGAGTATGAAAATAAGTTTCTTTGCTACTGTGACAAATAAAAAGCCTGAGACAGAGCTTCTGTTTTTTATCCCAATTTGTTAATTGGGCTAGCAAATAAAAAACAATAATAAAAATAATAATTAAAAAAGTTTCTCTTGATAGCCAAAGACCCCTAATGGAGACACTAAATGCCTTAATTTTTTTTTTTTTTTTGAAATGAAATGCTCCTGACAAGAGAAGTCAACCCTGATTGGTGGATACTTAAATGAAGAGTTGGGCTAGACATCTTGATCATGAGATTCATTCTCCGTAATCTGGACAGGGGAATCCACCTCTACCTAGACCACTCTGGTTGGTTTTCTCCTTCATGAAGGTCATGAAGGTCATGGTAAACTCCAATGGAGGAACACAAGGACATGAACTCATTGTTTTGAGGCAAGAACTTACCTAGATTAGATTCTGTTTTAAACAGAATTTCCCCTTAATAAAAAGGTTTGTTCTGTGAAGTTTGAATTCAGTCAAAGGGTCTCGCTTAAAACCTAGAGGTCCACAAGTGGCCACAAGGCTCCAGGTTCCCCATTCCTGCATCTAACAGAAGTAACATCTCCCAGTTGGGTGGAATTCCACCCAAGGTTAAGGACTATGTTCGCCAACATTAGAGCAATCTTTTCTATTGGTCATGCCCTTCAAAGACTGGCTGACTGACCTATGGGGGTTGGTCCTTGAATGAGGAAACAAAGGGAAAAAGGCTTAATTCTCTTTTAATAACTGGTTGTTAATTTAATACCAAAAATAATAACTTCTCTCACTATCTTCTTTAAAAAAAATCTTTATATTGACCTCTATATATTTCCTTGAATATTAGGCTGAGTCATGGCTTGTTTTCATTGTGTTTAAGGTGTCTTTGCTTTAAAAGGAGTTGTCACAAATATTCCATTAAAAACCAAGGATTTTGTGGGTAGGGGATTCATCAGAGGGAGTACTTTTATGTAATTATAGGATAGTTAATCTTCCTTTGGGTCTTAGATTGTTATGGACTGAAGATGAATTGATTGGCATGGACTGTTGTGGATCAATATGTGATGAATTACTGACTTGAACCTTTTTGGTGATGAATTACCCCGTATGTTCTGGCCTGTAAAAAAGATGCGTCATTTCAGAGCCATAGTATCATAGATCTAGTACTGGAAAAGATCTTTTTATTTTATATTTATATTTATTTTATAGATGAGGAAGCTGAAACCCAGGGAGACTGAATGACTCTGAAACCCGGTCATATATTAGAGACAGAATTTGAACTCAAGTCCTCTGAATCCAGCATAATTGGTTTTTGGTCTTTTCCCCAACAATCACAGGGAAACTTCTCAGAGAGCAAGGAATAAGAGTGGACCCCAGCCCAGGTGGGTGAGAAGCCTAAGTATAACTAGGGAGCCCTTACTGACTACACTGGGGCAGACATTTTGCATAAGTGCATTGTGTCCTCATCCCTGGGACATGAGGGGAAGTTCCTAAAACCCAACTCCTGATTAGCAGATTTAAAAACATTTCCTAAATAATGTTACATTCCTGCATCAAATTTTCTAGAAAAAGAAATCAGAGTTGTGGTGCAGCATGATCCCAGAACCAACCTACGAATAATTGCATGTTGCAGCAAGACATTTTGTTATCTCTTTCCACCTATGTATCATTAGAGACATAACTATAAGCTGGAATGCTATGTGAAACAGGAACATTTAACCCTCTAACACATATTGCTTTAGCATCTAGCTAAGTAAATATCTTTGGGGGGAAAAATCAAATAGAGAAATAGCAAATATATATATATATATATATATATATATATATATATATATATATATATATATATATATATATATATATATATATATATATATATATATATATATATATATATATGTGGGTAGATGCTCCTTGAAGCAAATTGTGAGTAATCTGACTTAACATTTCCAGAGAAAATAAGTATCTGAATTGAGAAAGAAATCTTCATTTCACTTCCTTACTGAGATATTCTCTTCTAATTTCAATTTAAATTAATATACTGCCTACTATATTACTTTGATTCAGGCTATAAGCTCCAAGAAAATGGGAAGCACATAAAAGCATGCTTTGGGGGCTCAATCTCACCTCCCTATTTTCTTTTCAACTTTCATTTTCTCTGAAGATCTTGGAAAGTAGGATTTTAAAATGGTCTTTGGTGATATGAAGCTTTATAGAAATATACTCAATGAGACACTCATCCTTTATAATAATAACTTTGAGCTGATTTGAACAGCTCCCTTTTTGTCTCATCTTCCTGGCATGTCAAAGTTAAGTGCTATACAGTCTCTTTTCAATGAGATATCCTGAGACTAGTTTTAGATGCAACTTAGGCCTCTAAAACTACATTAAATGACTAGGTGTTTTCCCTAAGAATGTTTTATTTTTTTGCCTTTTTTGTTTGTTCTAAATTTGATCATGCTATTAAGGGTCTTTCAAGGGACAGAGAAGTTAAAAATAAGATGAAATGTAATATATACTAAGTAGAAGATTGAAAGTAAAGGTTGATTTTTAACCTTTCTATATGACTGTTGGTGATATGAGAGAGGGCTGGGGGCAGAAAAGTCTATGTGAAGTGGGCCTAGCAATAGTATTTATAACACATCTTGAACTGGCAGAGTCTCAAATCCAGAGTCATTATGCTTCTTCTAAAATGTTATCTCCAAATGAATATAAGAAATAATCTTTGGGTGCCTCTCCTCCTAATATCCAGGGAGAACGATTTCCCTTCATTTCCAGAGACTATTTAAGTTAACCTTAGGCTCTTCAGAAAGGTATGTGCACAATGTTAGCAATATCAGCAATCTTTAAGCTTTAGAAATGCCATTTCCTCTTTGAATAGCCAGAGTGGAGAATAGACTTACACTGACTCTCCATACCTTCCAATTTAGGTATCAGATTGTTGCCTGAATGTGGCAGCTTCCAATCCCAATCTAAGGACAGAAACAGAAGCTTAAAAGCTCATTCTGGACAGAAGAGAAAGAGGTGACAAAAAGAAGTTCACTTTCCTTCTTTCCTTCCTTCCTTCCTTCCTTCCTTCCTTCCTTCCTTCCTTCCTTCCTTCCTTCCTTCCTTCCTCCCTCCCTCCCTCCCTTCCTTTTCTTTCTTTCTTTCTTTCTTTCTTTCTTTCTTTCTTTCTTTCTTTCTTTCTTTCTTTCTTTCTTTCTTTCTTTCTTTCTTTCTTTTCTTTCTTTCTTTCTCTCTCTTTCTTTCTTTCTCTTTCTTCTACTTTTCTATTCCTTCCTTCCTTCCTTCATTCTTTCCTTCCTCTCCCTATCTTTCCTCTCCTCTCCTCTCCTCTCCTTTCCTCTCCTCTCCTCTCTTCTCCTCTCCTCTCCTCTCCTCTCTTCTCCTCTCCTTTCTCTCTCTGTAATTCATTCATGGCCTAATTCTGAGTTTAAGAAAGAGACTGGGAAGATAGAATACTCTACCAGGTTTTCCATCTCTTCCTTTCCCCAGCCCTTTTCTACCCTCATCCCTCATTTACCTCTTATTCCACAATGCATAGATGGTTGTGATTATCAGATTTTCTTGAGTAGTCTACAACTGGTCTGCTTTAGTATGCTGACCCTCATTAACTATTCTGAATCAATTTCAAGAAAGGTTCAGTTTTGTAAAGTATATATTGCACAAATGAAACCAGAAGTTTGACATATATCTGATAAATGTAGGTACAGAGAAATGTGTGTGTGCATGTATGTATGTGTATGCATGCATGTACGTGTACAGAAGTGTGCATGTGTATCTGTGTGTCTATTAGGTTGTTTGGTTTAAATTATCAGAATTCACAAACTATCAGAATTTTACAAATTATATATATGTATGTATACACATATATAATTTATAAATTATCAGAAATTACAAAGTACTATCTGTCCTGTTCAAATTCCCATGACTCTTAGAGATTATGACTTTCATTCAGTGCTATGTAGACTTGGGCCAAGTGATACCAAATATCTCTAGACATAGACAGTATGACTTTAACTATTAGACTTATTAAGTAGAATTATTATTCTTTGCATCTCTCCTATGAACAAGATATATATATATATATATATATATATATATATATATATATACATATATATATATATATATAATATTTTTTAAAATTTCTTTTTTTCTTTAAATAGATGAACACAAAATGGCCTAGAATAACAGAAACTCAGAGCCCCTGATTGATGTCTGTCCTTTTGAACTTAGAGAGAAGGTTGTTTTTAGTCTCCATTCTAGTCAGGAGAATAAAAAATTAGAATTGTCTGGGTTACGTGAAAGATGTTGTTGGCTTAGTTTTGTATAGGAAGAAGAAAAATGTTAGACAAATTTAATTTTGGCTTATCATTCATCCCTATTTTGTAGATTCCCTACTTCAAAAAGGCATGCCAAAGTTGGCCTGTGAACTCTTTCTACAAATGTGTAGAAAGTAAAAGTAAAGTAAAGACATAAGGCGTAAGCAGTGGCTTATCAGTCAAGTGCCTAATGCCATTGAGATCATTTAACCTAGAGTACACGAAGCCAAAAATGCCTGTTGTCTAAAAACCTGACAGAGGAATTAGAAAAAGGAAAGCATTTTGAGATGCTTTTATGAAGAGCATTTCCTAATAATAACAAGAATTTCTATAGTACTTTAATTTTTGCAAAATACTTCCATGTTGTTCAGTTGTTTTTAGTTGTGCCCTACTCTCTGTGACCCTATGTGGTGTTTTCTTGGCAAAGATAGTGGAGTGTCTTGCCATTTTCTTTTCTAGTTCATGTTGCAGATGAAGAAAGAGGCAAACAGAGTTAAATGACTTGCTCCAGGTCACACAGTATATGTCTGAAGCTGGATTTGAACTTAGAGCTTCCTGTGTTCCAGGCCCTCTATCCATTGTGCCACTTAGGTGCCCTTAGCTCTCATTTGGTTCTTGCTACAAGACTGTGAGGTAGGGACTTCCCATTCTACAGACTAGGAAACTGAGGCTGAGAGCAGCTAATTGACTTGCCCAGGGCTATAGAGTAAGTATCTGAGGCAGAATTTGTACTGAGATCTTTATGACTCTAGCACTCTAGCACACCTGCCAGCAAAGGCAAATTCAATCAGTTCTTTCTCAAAGAATAAATTACTCTTAAACAAATTAAGTCTTGTGGGTCCTTCTATAAGGGATACTTTTCATACTCTTATGCAGAAGGTGAAGACCACTGGGTACCTCACATTGATCCTGTAGATCAATAGCAATGAAGATATTGTCACTGGCTAGTGTCATTCTAAAAAACATGTATGGAGCAAGGATCATAGATTCAATGCTAGAAGAGACCTTACAGATCACTGAGTCTATGCCATCATTTTACACACAGGGAAGCTATGGTCAGGTGATTTGTTCATGTTAACACAGCTAATAAGTTTTGGAAGCAGTATTTGAACCCAGGTTTTCCTGACAGCAGGTTCAGTGTTCTATTCACTTCACTAAAGTTAACTAGGTAGTACAGTGGATAGAGCACCAATGCAGGAGTCAGAAGGACCTGAGTTCAAATCTCACCTCAGACACTTGACACTCACTAACTATGTGACCTTGGACAAGTCACTTAACCCCAATTGCCTCATCCTGGGTCATCTCCAGTAATCCTGATGAATATCTGGTCACTGGATTCAGATGGCTCTGGAGGAGAAGTGAGTGACCTGCACAGCCCTCCCTCACTCAAAACAAAGTCAAGAGCAAGTCATGTCATTGTTTCTCTGATGGCATAGTCTTCTTCAGCAATGAAGGACGAACATACACACACTTCACTAAGCAAGGAAAATGTAAATTTCCCTAATCAGGCCAACCCAAAGTGATCCTGCATGTCCCTGAAATCACATAGCATTATATTTGTCTCTTTTATGCTCTTAGCTCATTTCACTTTTTGATATAGGGTTTTCTGTATGTGTCATATCACTTCCAGAGGACTCAAAATTCGCAGTGTTCCCTTCTCCTAGGTGAAACATGATTTGTGGAACAATAATTTAAGCATGTCCTCATTAGGTTATAAGCTTCTTGAGACCAGGAGACATGCTTTGATTGGTTTTGTGTTTGTATCTTCCACAAGAACTAGTTCAAGGACTGGTACGCAGTAGGCACATACTTATTTTTTTTTCTTTTTTCTGAATGAATGAATGAATGAAAGAGGAAACATTGAACAACAATGGAGGATTTTCCCTTCTCCTTTGATGTTTTGTTAGGAATGCTATAGGCAATAAATAGGTTTTCAGCTATATAATTGTTGGGTTCCTTCTGGACTTTCAGTATGGGAGGAATTCTAGACTCGGTTCCCACTGAGAATTTTTTTAAGCTTGTTGATGTTTTGCTTTTACATTGAAAATATTTACAGATTACTACTAATTTGTGAGAGGTCTCTTGTAACAAAGTAAAAAGAATTAAGTAAAACTGATGCTATAGTGATCTCATTTAGACATTCCATAGGTCTAGTATCCCCCTTTTGCCTTTCTATTACAAAAAAAAACAACAAACTTAACAGAAATCTACTTTCTCTCCTGTGATTGCCAATCAAAGTAGGATATTTTGCTGTTTTTGTTTTAGTATAAACAAGTGCCTCTGATTGAATCTTGCCTTTATCAATCAAGAGTCTTTAAAGGAAAGTATAGAAACATGAGTTTCTTTAACTAGAAACAGTGTATGTATTTTTATTGTTAATTCTTTTAATGTGATTAAAGATCTTTCTCACCCATTGATGGGCCTACCCATTGTGGGAAGTTTGTTTAGAGGAGCTGTTTTGTAGGAGGGTCCCAAGTACCTTTTGTTTCTTCTATTGAGGAACTTGTTGTGATGACACCCTTTTACTCTAAAAAAAAAAGGTATAAATACTCTGAGTTGAGATTTTAAGTAAGTTTAGTTTTTGAAATAAGATTTGAGTGCAAAGCAAGCCACTAAGGAGCCCCCCAGCTTTGAGAACTCAATTGTTGTGCTTTCCTCTCTGGTAACTGGTCAGACAGCTGTACCTCTCTGTTGAATTATGATCAGGCAGAGGAAGCCTGTTGATTACTTTGGGCCTTACTGACTGGAAGTGTTTGTTTGACCAGACAAGGACTCTGGGAAGCCACTCAAGGAGTCCTCCATCCCCTCATCCCCTGGCTTTAAGGACCCAAATGTCATGCTTCCCCCTCTGGTAACTATGTGGTAACTATGGTCAGACACTTGTACCTGTTTGTTGAATTCAGGCAGAGGAAGTCATGCTTGTTGACTTTTAATTTCTCTGTATTTTCTTTGAAGTTTAGGGTGCTGACTCCCCTGAATTAAATGAATGATATATGTGCTTGATTAAAGTGATTGTTAACCCCTCAAATTTGCCTTTCCTTTTATGAATGCAGATCTAAAAACCTGTGATAGCAGGCTCCCTGTGTATGTTGAGGTGCTTACTGACACATCTCCTTGTCCCCAATTGCACTGAGAAACAAAGAACAGAAAAAGAATTCCTTATAACAAATGCACACACCCAGGCAAAAGAAATTCCTTCAATGGTTACATTCAAATATATGGTTTTTTTACAATATTGTTGTAAAGGTGTAAATAGTTTTCCTGCTCATTTCAGTTTTCATGACTTTATAAGAGTTCTCAAAATTGTTAATTTTTATAATATTTACATTATAGCATAAAGTATCCCTTCTAGTTCTTTTTTACTTTACTCTGTATCAGTTCTTTCCATATTTTTTGGAATCATCTATTTCCTTATTTCTTACAACTAATAGCATTCCATCACGTTCATACATAATAATTCATTCAATTATTCTTTAATTGAATTGCTGTTCAATCATTTTCAGTTGTATCTGACTCTTCATGACCCCATTTGGGGTTTTCCGGGCAAAGATGATAAGAGTGGTTTGCCATTTCCTCCTCTAGGTCATTTCACAGATGAGGAAACTGATCCAAACAGGAATGAGTGACTTGCCCAGGGTCACACACCTAGAAAATGTCTGAGGACAAATTTAAACTTAGGTCTTCCTGACTTCAGGCTCAGAACCTTATTTACTGCCCCACCTAGCAGCCACCTGCAGTGATTTAGCTATAGATAGCCTATTTTTCTTCCTTGGAGAAATATCTATTCATATCCTTAGACAATTTATCAGTTGGGAAATAGCACTTAGTCTTATGTATTTAAAGCATTCTTTATATAATTTGGAGATGAAATTTTATCTGGGAAACTGCAAATATTTCTCCTAATTAATTATTTTTCTTTTAATCTTCATTAGATTAGTGTAAAAACTTTTCAATTTTATGTAATTACAATTATCCATTTTATCTTCTCTGATCCTTTCTATTGCTTATTTGGTCATGAACTTTTCTTCTACCCACATATTTTATGGATAATTTTTTTTTTATGTTTTTCTAATTTGATGTATATGACCTTTTATATTTAGGTCACATATCCATTTAGTGTTTATCTTGTTATAAGAGGTGAAGTATTGTGCCAGATCTAATTTTTTCCCATATTTCAGTCCATTTTTCCAGAAATATTTATCAAATAGTTCTTCTTGATCCCAGTATTTTGGGTCTTTGTCTTTGTCAAGCAATAGGGTATTAGATTCACTTTATTCTGTACAATAGGTAGGTTCCATTGATTAGTCTCTATTTTTTTTAACCAGCAACAAATTGCTTTAGTAATTACTGTTTTCCAGGTTTCTCTGATAAAGACTTCATTTTTCAAACATATAGAGAACTGAGTCAAATTTATAGAAATAGGAGCCATTTCTCAGTTTATAAATGTTTAAAGGATATGAACAGGAGGTTTTCAGATGGAATAAATGAAAGCTTTCTATAGTCATATAAAAATGTTTTAAATCACTATTGATTAGAGAAGTGCAAATTAAAACAACTCTGAGCTACATCTTCACACCTATCAGATTGACTAATAAGACAGAAAAGAAAAATGACAAATGTTGGAGGAGATGTAGAAAGATAGAGGCACAAATGCACTGTTGGTGAAGTGGCATACATATTCAAGCATTCTGTAAAGCAGTTTTGAACTATGCCCAAAGAACTATAAAACCATAGATACCCGTTGACCAAACAATACCACTAGCAGTCTGTATTCCACAAATACAAAAACAAAAAAGGAAAGGACCTATATATACAAAAAATATTTATAGCATCTCTTTTAGTGGTGGCAAAGAATTGGAAACTGAGGGAATATCCATTAATTGAGGAACAAGTTGTTGGGTATGGTTGTGATGAAATATTTATAATATAAAAAATGAGGAGCAGGAAGGTTTCAGAAAAACCTGGAAAGACTTACATGAACTGATACAAAGTGAAATGAGCGGAACTAAGGGAACGTTGTATATAGTAACAATGATATTATATGATGAGCAAATGTGAATGACTTAGCTATTCTCAACATACTGAGCCAAGACAGTTTTTACAGACTTATGATGAAAAATGCTACTCATTTCCAGAGAAAGAACTGACAGAATCTGAATGAAGTAAGCTTACTTTTTCTTAACTCTATTTTTCTGGAAGTTTTTTTGTCTGTGTTTTCTTTCACAGCATGACTAACGTGGAAATATGTTTTGTATGACTGTACATGTATAACCTATATTTAATTGCTTGCCTTCTCAGTGAGATGTAGGGGAGAGAGAGAGAATTTGAAACTCAAAATTAAAAAAAAGTGTTAAAAATTATTTCTACAAATAATTGGTGGAAAATAAAATGTTGATTTTTTTGTTTTAATTACTGCTTTCTAGTATGGTTAGATACCCACCACTGCTAGGCCCTCTCTGTTCCCATTTCTTTTGATTTTATCTCTTAAAATTCTTGACCATTTTTTCCTCCTTATGAATTTTATTATTTTTCATAGTTCTATAAAGTCATCTTTTGGTACTTTCATATGGCACTTATTAAATAAATTTAGGTAGTATTAGCATTTTCATTATATTGGATCATCCTGCTCATAAGCAATTAATATTTTTCCAATTAGGTCTGATTCATTTCTGTAAGCACTTGTAGTTCTTGTGTTTATTTTAAAAGGTAGACTCCCTAGGGGGTGGAGCCAAGATGGCAGAATAGAAGGACAGACCTCCTCTAGCTCTCCCCCATAGCCCATAAAATACCTGTAAAAATGACTCTAAATGAATTCTACAGCAGCAGAAGCAACAAAATGACAGAGTGAAACAGATTTCCAGCCTGAAAGGCTGACAGGAAAGGTCAATCGCACCAGGCTTGGAGTGGAGTGCAGTCCAGCCTGGGCCACATGACACAGGATTGGAGCAAGCCTCAGGATGTGGAATCATGAGTAGAAGCTACAGTTCTCAGATTTCTCAACCTACAAATGACAAAGACATTTTCAAAGGTCAGTAAGAAAGCTCTTTCACCTGGGTGAGAGGGGAGCATGGTCTGGCCCCAACCCCAGCTCCAGGGCAGCAGCAGCCACTGTGACTGTGGCAGCAGCATCCACTTTTCGAACCCTCAGCCTGGTGGAATCAAACAACTGATGTGGATCTCAGTCCTGAGTGAGAGTTCTGGGGTGAGAAGGAGTGGTGACATATTGAAGCTAGTAGTAGCTGTGGAGAGGGAACCCTACTTGCAGTTCCAGGGAAGAAAAGAGTGCTTGTAGTTGCTCACAGACCAGAGTGCAGGCCAGGAGAGGAGTAAACTCCTCTCCCTTGATTGTGCCACCTTGGAGGAACTGAGAACTTAAAGGTCTCTAGAGTATACCCTCCACCTGACAAAGGACTCAAAAGTCAAGTAGCTGGAGGGAAAAATGCCCCAAAAAAGGGGAAAATAAGATTATAGAAGGTTACTTTATTGGTGAAAATGTATTTTCTTCCATCATTTCAGATAAGAAAGAACAAAGCATACCATCAGAGGAAGACATCAAAGTCAAAGTTTCTACATCCAAAATCTCCAGAAAAATATGCAAAGATCTCTGGCCATGGAAGAGTTAAAAAAGGATTTTGAAAATCAAGTAAGAGAGGTGGAGGAAAAAATGGAAAGAGAGATGAGAGCAATGCAAGAAATCATGAAAAGCAAGTCAACAGCTTGCTAACAGAGACCCAAAGAAATGTTGAAGAAAATAACACTTTTTAAAATAGACTAACCCAAATGGCAAAAAATGTCCAAAAAAAACAATGAGGAAAAGAATACTTTAAAAAGCAGAATTGGGCTAGAACTACTCAGGAGTCAATGACATTTCCTCTCCATCAAACTCACCTCACTCTCTTGTCATTTTCCAAAGCTTTCTGTATGAGATCTGTCATCTCTGTCACCTTCACACCAGAGATTTTGCTGTATCTCAGAACCAGCGTGAAAACCAATGTGACTCAAAAACTACAACATATCAAATGCTGTATCCTAATGCAATAAAAACAGCACATTTTGGTTCTCAGATTACTTGTTCTACCTCTAAAAATATTGCCAAAAATTTAAGCAACTTTGCTCAGAGGTACTTTACAGAAAGATAGAGGAAAATTCAATCATCTGACTGTTCCCTACCAATTAAATGTTGTATTTTGTAATTTAAAGATTTGAAATGGAAATTAATTCTAAGCTAGTCTCCTATCCATTTGTCATTGGCTCGAATAAGCAGCAACAAAATAAACACTGTAAGACTGACCAGCACATAAAAAAACAAAAACAAAAACAAAAATAAAAAGCAGAATTGGTCAAATGGAAAAGACAGTTCAAAAGTTCACTGAAGAAAATAATTCTTTAAAAATTAGAGTAGAACAGATGGAAGCTAATGACTTTATGAGAAACCAAGAAATTATACAAGAAAGCCAAAGGAATGAAAAAAAAGAGAACATAATGTGAATTATCTCATTGGAAAAGCTATTGACCTGGAAAATAGATCTAGGAGAGATAATTTAAAAATTACTGACCAAAAAAAGAAATTCCCAGAAATTATCAAAAAAACTGCCATGATATTCTAGAAGCAGAGGGTAAAATAGAAATGGAAAAAATTCACCAGTCATCTCCTGAGAGAAACCCCCAAAGGAAAACTCCAAGGAATATTGTAGCCAAATTCTAGAGTCCCCAGGTCAAGGTGAAAATATTGCAAGCAGGGAAAGAAACAATTCAAGTACTGTAGAAATACAATTAGAATAACACAGGATTTAGCAACTTCTATGCTAAGGTATCGAAGAACTTGGAATATGATATTCTAGGGGTCAAAGGAGATAGCATTAAAATCAAGAATCACCTACCCAGCAAAAGTGAGTATATTACTTCAAGGGAAAAAATGGAATTTCAATGAAATAGAGGACTTCCAAAAATTCTTGTAGAAAAGATTAGAACTGAATAGAAAATTTGACTTTCAAATAAAAGAATCAAGAGAGACATGAAAAGGTATACAGGAAAGAGAAGCCTTAAGGAACTCATTAAAATTGAACTGTTTACATTCCTCCATGGAAAGATGTTATTTGTAACTCATGAAAAAATACTTTTTTCAGTATTAGGGTAGTTAGATGGAATATATATGCAGGCGTGTATGGATATGTATGTATGTGTATATTATATATGTGTAGGTATATATATATATATATATATATACATGAGTGTGTGTATGTATGTATATATGTGTGTATATGTATATATGTATGTGTGTATGTATATATGTACATAGACAGAGGGCACAGGATGAGCTGAATGTGAAGGGAAAATACCTAAAAAAATAAAATTTACTACTGAATGGAACATACTGGGAATAGGAGAAAGGGAGAGGTGGAATGTAGTGAATCATCTCACATGGAAGAGGGAAGAAGGTGTTTCCCATGTTGCACAGTAAAATCCAAAGTTCTTGAGAGAGAGCTTGACCGTGTTCTTGTATCGCTTCTTCTGACCACCATGTGATCACTTGCCCCATGTGAATTCTCCAGAAATAGTGCATTCCAACAATGTCACCAGTCCACTGGAGTTGTGCTCTCTGAAGCATAGTCTGAATGCTTGGCAGTTCAGCTTGAGCAAGGATTTCAGTGTCTGGTACCTTATCCTGCCAGGTGATCATCAGAATCTTCCTAAGACAGTTCAAATGGAAGCAATTCAGTTTCCTGACATGGCACTGGTAGACTGTCCATGTTTCACAGGCATACAGCAATGAGGTCAGCACAATGGCTCTGTAGACCTTCAGTTTGGTAGTCAATCTAATACCTCTTCTCTCCCAAATTTTTCTTCAAAGCCTCCCAAACGCTGAGCCAGCTCAGGCAATGTGTGCACCAACCTCATTGTCAATGTGTACATCCTTGGAAAGTACACTACCAAGGTAAGTGAACTTATCCACAACTTTCAAAACTTCTCTGCTTGTTGTAACCAATGGATCCACATGTAGATGGTGTGGTGGTGGCTGATGGAGTACCTATGTTTTCTTGGTGTTAATTATTAGGCCAAAATTAGCACAGGCAGCAGAGAATTGATCCATACTTTGTTGAATCACAGCTTCAGAGGCTGCATTGAGTTCACAATCATTTGCAAACAGAAAATCATGCACCAACACTCCCTCCACTTTGGTCTTCACTTGTAGCCTTTTCAAATTGAATAACTTACCATCAGCATGGTAGCTGACCTTGATGCTGTGTTCATCCTCATTGAAAGCATTTGACAACATGACTGCAAATGTCATGCTAAAAAGCGTGGGAACAAGCACACAGCCCTGTTTCACTCCAATGGTGACTGGGAAGGCATGAGAGCATTGTCCACTAGACAAACTTGCCATCATGAAATTGACGTACAATACTGATGAACTTCTCCAGGCAACCAAATTTTGACATAATTGTCAAAAGGCCTTGGTCAGATCTACAAACATTGTATACAGACTTCTGTTCTGCTCCTTGCATTTCTCCTGGAATTGTCAGGCAGCAAACAACATATCAACTGTTCCTCAACCTTTTCTGAAGCCACACTGGCTCTCAGGTATACTACCATCTTCCACGTGAAAGATCAGCCTATTAAGGAGGACTCTAGCAAGAATTTTGCCAGCAATAAGTAAGAGAGGGACTCACCTATGATTGTCATAGGGCAACCTATTCCCTTTACCTTTATAGACATGAACAATGGAGGCATCCTTGAACTCCTGGGGGATAACCTCCTCTTGCCATATAGCCTGGAAAATTTCAGTCAGCTTTTGTATGAGCAATGGTCCCCCTACCATGTAAATCTCAGCTGGAATAGAATCAGCACCAGGTGCTTTGCCACATGAAAGGAGCCTAATGACCCTCAAAATCTCTTCTTTAGTTGGAAGTTCAGCTAAGGAGGGATTGACTTCAACCTGAGGTAAACAGTATTGGTTGATGATGGTCTGTTGAAAACATTATGGAAATGCTCAGCCCATCTCTCCAGGATCTTGTCCTTATCACTAACCAATGTGGCTCCATCATCACTGAGTAATTATGATGTACCTTAGGTTTTTGTTCCGTAAATAGCTTTCAGAGAATCATAAAAGTGCTTTGGAATGTTACTACTAGCATAAAACTGAATTTCATCTGCCTTCTTACTGAGGCAGGAATCTGCATCTCTCTAAGCTTTGCTTGTACTTTACTTTTGATGCAATTAAATGCTGCCTTCTTAGAGGTGGATGAACTATCCTGCTGGTATAACCTGTGGAGTTCTCATTTTTCATATAGCAGCTTCTGAATTTCCTTATCATTTTCATCAAAACAGTTTTGTTATTTGCAAGTGTTCTGACCCAGATAAGAAGATGCAGTGGTGGGGTGTAGGGTGTGTTCAGGGAGGACCAATACCTTTGGTATGATGGCTGCCAAGCTCTTTTCGGGGCTCTTTCCACCTATGGTGTTCACCTGTTCCACTCAAATCTCACCTGTGGCTCTAAGAAGCTTCAGCATGTGCAGTGGCCACAACTCAGTAAATCATTTTAGCAGATGGGCCAAACCAGGCTGAGAATAACCAAGGAGTCTCAAACTCAGTGGCAAGTTATAGGGATGTCTACTCAAGCATGTGAAGACATCTTCTAATGGAATGAGAGGATGAAAACAATTTATTTCAGTGGCCATGAAAGCAACTGAAGCAGGCAATGTGGAGCACTTAGAGCTTGGTTAGACACTGCAGATACCAAAATCATCTACTGCATCCTGAGCCATCACCAGCCATCTTGACTCTGTCCTTCCACTGGACTATGATGACTCTGGAGGAGAGAGTGAGGCTGATGACTTCATACAACTCTGCCTCACTTAAATCTAATTTAAGCATGAATCAAAAGATATCACCCGTACCATTTTACTATTATGCCTGTGGTGTCCTGTGGTGACAGGCAAGTGATGAAGCAGCAGGTGTGGATACACGGGGAGCTGTAGTCACAACCCTGCACACAGGCAGTCCAGACCATAGGATCATTTCTCAATGGAAGCAACAGTGGGACTTGGCAGCCCCCTGGGAGTCTGAACAGCCTTTTAAGGATAGCACTGCTCACTTCTTGGTGAGGAAGGGGCTAGAAAAGTTACCCTGAACATTGTCTGCATACCAACCCTGGCCTGATTACCATAGCAGATGAGGAATCTCACTAATGAAGCAGTGAAATGGCATAGTGGATAGAGCACTGGAGTAGAATCAGGAAGACATCAGCTCAAATGTTGCCTCAGAAACTTAGCATTAGTATTACCTGGGAAAATCCTTATTCTGTTTCACTTTCCTTATTTGTAAAATGGTGATGATCAAATCAACTACCTCACAGGTTTGTTGTGAGGACCAAATGATATGATTTATGTAAAGTACTTTGTAAACCTAAATTGATCATATAAATGCCAGTTGTTATTATTAATAAATCAGTTGCACAAAATCATATGGCTTTGTATTGTCAATTACCTCTCCTGTTGCAATTGTTGTTTAGTCAAGTTCAACTCTTTGTGTCCCAATTGAGTTTTCCTTGGCAAAGACCTTGAATTGGTTTGCCATTTCTTTCTCTAACTAATTTTACAGGTGAGGAAATGGAGGCAAACAAGATTAAATGACTTGCCCAGGGTCACATGACTAACAAGTGTCTGAGGTCAGATTTGAACTCAGGAAGATGAGTCTTCCTGACTCTAGGTTCAGAACTCTATCCACTGTGTTGCTCCTTAGCCCTTCTGGCTCAAAGGTAAGTGGTCTTTTTACTGGACCATACTGGCTCTCTAAGTATAAACAAATGGTATAGAGGGCATTCTAGAAGAAGGAAAAATCATTACACAAAGGAAAGGGGTTGTGAGAGCTAAGGTCAGAGTGAAAATGAAAAAGGTGTTCCTACGGCTAATAAGCAATTCATCCTCTGCAGAGATTATATGACAATAACCCTTGACAAGAAGAAGAATCTGTTGTTAAAATCCCACTATTTCATTTATATTCGATAACAGCATGGAAAAAGAAGTGTGCTTAAGACAAACAGTGAACAGCAAGGCAATAGGAAGAACCAGCAACAGCTTAAAATATCAAGATTTTTATTTTTCCCCAGAGCTACAGTGGTTTGAATGATGGGATTGGCCTTATCTATTTTTAGACATCTCGATAGAAAATAATAGAAGTAATAATACCTGTATAGCAAGAAATTCCAAAGAACAATTATTGATCAGTTCAATTCCCACACAATATTAAGCAACCAACGGATGACACCAGCCTTCAAATAAAACAAACTTAGGAAAAGAAAGCTAACAGTTATATATTAGGAACAGTAATAACTTGCCATTCCCATAAATTGGACTAATGACTGGGTATGAAAGAACTTTACACAATCTGTTTTGTAGAGGTAGTCCAATCCCATTAAGCCATGTTAGACTAGTCAAAGTAAAATGAATAGTTGAGAATTATCCAATGAATTTGGGCAGTATTCCTAGATGTTCAGTCAATGACAACATTTAAGTGGATGTTCTGACCTCAATTATGTGGCAAACAGTCGCCTTCGTTCTTTATTTTGTATTTTTGATGCTAACCTTATTTTTAGAAAAGTGAATGAGACTGGTTAGTTTTTGGAAAATGGCTCATTATTATTTTTGAAGATGCATTTTGAGAGAGTATATTTAGTAAGTAATATTTATAGTTTGCAATAAAATTTCTGAACTCATAATTTCATTTTTGCCTGGTTAAGTGACTCAGCAAATAACAATATTACATTTATTTGGCATTTTTTCATCCATTACTTCATATGATCTTCAAAACCCTTCAAAACACAGTCCTTACTACACAGTCATTCACCTTAGTGTTCAAATTTTTTCACTGGCTATCTGTTTTTGGACAAAAACAACTACTCTGCCTAACATCTGAGCCTGTCAAAATCTTGCTCTAAACAAATTTTCCAAACTTCTAAATCCCTTTCCTGCTATTGTTCAAACTCAGCATCTCATCCTAACTCTTCGCTCCTTTTCACAGGCTTTCCCCAATATCTAGAATCTAGTTCCTCTACCTTTCTTTGTCTTCCATCGAGCCGCCAAAGTTTAGATCTGAGCATGTAGGGGGATGCCCCTACTCAATAAACACCAAGGGTTTCCTAGAGGCAGCTAGGTGTCTCAGTGGATAGAGTTCTAGGAATAAAGTCAAAGTATTCCTGGGTTCAGATGCAGCCATACACACTTACTTGGAAGTGGCCAAGTACTTACTGGGCAAGGCACTTAACTCTGTTTGCCTCAGTTTCTCATCCTTAAAAATGAACTGGAAAAGAAAATATCCAACCATTCTACTGTATTTGGCAAGGAAATCCCAAATGGGTTACAAAGCGTTAGATATAACTGAAATAATTGAATAACAAAAATCTTTTGTTTGTGTTTCAAGCCTTTCATGACCTACCCAACCACCTCTCCAATCTTTTTCACTCCCCCCGCCCCCTCCACCATATGCTATTTGATACAGTAACAGTGGTGTCCTGACTTTTCCTCCAACAGGACGCCCCATTTCTGGGCTCTGGGCATTTTCTCTGGCTGCCTCCCTGCTTGGAATCCTCTTCCTCCCCATCTCTGCTTCCTGGCGTCTCGGACTTGCTTCAAGTCCCAACTAAAATCCCCTCTTCTATAGGAAGCCCTGCCCAAGCCCTCTTAATTATAGTGACTTTTCTCTACTGTTTTCTATTTATCCTATATATAGCTTTCTTGTACGTATTTATTTGTTTGTTACCCCCCTCTTAGATTGTGAGCTCTTGAGGGCAGGGACTGTCCTTTGCCTCTTTTTCTGGCCACAGTACTTAACACAGTACATGGCACAGAGTGAGCACTTAAAAGTTTATTGACTGATTGATAGATTGACTTCCAACTCTTAGAATCTTTTGTTTCCTCCAAGACTCAGATTAACTACTTCCTCCTGAAGTGTATTTCAGCTTAATTAAACCCTCTGGTCACACTAATTGTTTTTTTTCTTCCTTCTCAAATTATTTTGTAATCACCTAGCTATGTACATACAACGTGCCATCCCTCTAGTAGAATAGACATTTAAAGGTCCAAAGGAGGGTTTGGGTTTTTTTTGTTTTGTTTTTTGGTTTATTTCACTTTTGTTTCTGCCTTTGAATCTGTGGTACTTGGCACAGTGTATCCTCATCTACTGTGCAGTGCTCTAATGTTTTCAAAGTACTTTAGATATATTATCTCAACTCATTCTCATAGTGACTCTATAAAGTAGGTGATATAATTATCTCCATCTTACAGATAAAGAAACTGAAGCTGAGATGTTAAATAATTTGGTTAGGATCACACATCTAGGAACAATTTAAGGATTTGAACTTTTGCTTTTCTTGATGCCACAGTGAGAATTCTTTCTGCCATGCCAGCTAGCTATATGTTGTTGTTTACTCATTGTTCAGTCACGTCTGACTCTTGACTCCTTTTAGGGCATTTGCCATTTCTTTCTCCATCTCATTTTACAGGTGAGAGAACTGAGGCAAACAGGGTGGAGTGGCTTGTCCAGGGCCACACAGCTAGTAAGTGTCTGAGATTGGATATGAACTGATGAAGATGAGTCTTTCTTACTGCAGACCCAGCACTCTATTCCCTGTACTATCCCCTATCCAACTGTATAATATGTAAATAAATTTCTATTAAATTGCCAAATTGAATGCTATGAGCTATGACATGCAAATACTATAACAGTGATCTAAAATGGAAATCTTATGGATAAACTGGATCTTAGAGAGGTGATACAACTTCCCAAATCACAAGCTAATAAAAGGGAGAGTCTGGAATTGAGGCTAGGCCTTTTTTTATTTTAAGTCCAATTTTCTCTTTACTCCTCTAGACAGCTAGGTGGTATATGGTATTAAGCTCTGGACTTTGTTAGGAGAAAAAATATTAAAATCCTGCCTCATCCACTTATTAGTTGCGGGACCATAAGAAAAATCACTTAACCCTTCTCAGCCTAATTTTTCTCAGCATGCATCTCATACAGTTGTTATAAGGATCAAATAAATTAACGTATTTAAAATGTTTTGCAAACCTTAAGGAGCTATCTATATAAATGCTAGCTATTATTAGCATTTATACTATACTACCTTTATAATTTATCTTTTAGTAGATATGGCAGAAATTCTATTTTTGCAGTCTTTTAAAGGTTGAGATAAAAGAATTGCAGCCCAGAAATAAACATGTTCACTTCAGGCCTGGCAAACAGAAATGCTAATACAAGGTGTACTGGATTTCACAGGCCAGAGGAATCGGTCATTGCTACTCTGATTAAAAGTCATAAACCCAAGAGAGAGTACTCAGAACCTTTAGTAGCTGTGCTGAGAGTATGTAACTACGTAGTTCTTATTTTCCCCATGCATTGGGGGGAAAAATACAGCTTCATTTATAGTAAGTGCTGATCTGGGCAAGATCTAAGTGGAATGAATCTCTCAAATGCTTGGGTGTTTTTGTGAATGATTGCACCAGCTTGAGGGGTAATGAAAGACTTGAATTCTATATAAGAAATGGTAGGTAACTGTCTAAGTGCATTACTTATTCTGTACATATCAGTGTAACTCATTCAAAGGTAGAGAAGAATTGGTAACAACAGCCGTGAACAGCAGGCTGGCTAGAAGTTTAGATAGAGTATTATGGTGGTTGGTGATTTCTCAAGAAACCTTTTTCCTGGAAAATTGGGTAGGACTACTGTAGGGTAATGGGCAGTAGCTACAATAATGATGAACTTAATAAAGGTCCCGGTAAATCACTGATTTGCTACTGTATGTGCAAGCTAATAGAGTCCAGTGAAATTCAAGTCAGAAATGCCTTTCTGTGATCTCCTATTCCCACCTCATCTCTTCTGACCCTCCCTTATTTTTATTTTTTTTTTAAATTAGATTAGTATTTCTCCCTGGCCTAAATATAACACCAATCAATGAAGGCTTTGCTGTTGACAGATACACGTATTAAATAAATGATACAGGCTAGGTGGTTTGAGAACACTGACCTTGCCTCCTTGGGTTACCTTTTGTCCTAGCTCAAATTCATTTGCAGCAAAGCCAGAGAGGATTTGGGGGTATGCAAGAATGGCTGTGTTGGGTGAACTAAGTTGGGTAGTTATTTGGAAAAGAATATTTTTATATCTTGCCCAGACATAAGGGTCAAAAGGGAAAGACATAATTTTAGATTGGGGGCACTCTGATTTCAATTAGCTGGATGTGGTGGCTATAACAAACCAATTATTAGCTGCTCTTATGAGGGCAGTATCTGGCTATCCTTTCCTAGCAGAATGAAGGTTCAGTAAAGCAAAGACATAACGCCCAGTGAGGAATAGGCCAACCAGAAGGCAAATGAACCCAGGGGAAATACTGTACTAAGATCTTGTCAGAATAGATTTGGAGATCACATCGCCAGAAGACGTCATCCCGCATCACTGAAAGTGCAAATTGCCTTTCCATATGTATTCTCCATATATGTGTATGTCATGCATGATCCCTATTCAGATTTGTTCTTGTCGTTGACAGTGTATATACTTAGCCATATATGTATGTATGTATGTATGTATGTATGTATATATATATCTATATATGTGTGTATATATAGACATATATAGATGTTATCAGTGTTGATATACATATATGCCCATACATTAACACGTACATATATATGCATATCTACAATATCAATTATGTCCCTGGACTAAAAAAAAAAAAGTGGAAACATTGTGGGAGCCCCTGAGCTTTTCTTATTGAGTAACTAGAAACTGGAGCAGATAGATGGCTCAGTGGGTAGAGCACTATGCCTGGAGTCAAGAAGACCTGAGTTCATATCCTACTTCTGAGACTTACTAGCTCTGTGACCTTAGCAAGGCACTTATCTACTATTTACCTTAATTCACTGGAGGAGAAAATGGCAAATCACTCTAATATCTTTGCCAAGAAAACCTCATGGATAGTAGGGTCCACAGGGTCCTGAAGAATCAGAGAAGGACACAACAACAAACAAGAATTTGGGGTAATTGTTCTGGGACCCCACCTGTGAGAAAGGAGTGTCACAGATGTTACAATTTATTAAGGACCTACTACATGCAGAACACTCTGCTAAACCTTGGTAATAAAAAAAAATATATTCATTTACATTGAGGAAAAAGGGAAAATGTAAATAGGGATAAGGATACTCCATGGGATAGGTAGGATAATGACAATGGAGAGCAGATAAGAAAAAAATTTTTTCCACTACACATCCCTTGCTGTTAAAATTTTACCTCCTCATATTTGTGACAGAATTCCAGATCTAAAATGGTGTTGTTCAATTTACCACAGATCTTATCTGTTTTTCTTTACCAAGAAGAATGATGTTCATATTGGTAAACACAGAACAAAAATGATTAATGACAGATTTAAAGCTAAATAAAGTAAAGGGTTGTTTTTCTTTCTGTTTGACAAGATTTTATTTTAAATTTTTGAATTAATAGTAATTAATGATATTGGTCTATAGTTCTACTTTTTTTTATTTTTTTATTAAATTATTTTATTTATTTTCAGTGTTCTATAATCAATTTCATATATCTTAGGTTTGGTAAAGGGTTATTAAACAGAACTTCTAGATGCCAACAATGATCTTTGTAAAACTAAAACCAAAACAAGGATGACTTACTTAGGTCTGACCCCATATAACACAGATGAGGAAAATAAGGCCAGGAGAAATTAGAATAAGTTGTCTTAGTAAGTGGCATACTCAGGGTTGGAACCTAGGCTTTCTGATTTAAAATACTGTTTCTGCTGTACAAATCTGAGATGCTACAGGGCTAGAAATGGAGAAATAGTGTCTCATTTTTTCAAAGAAAAAGAACAGATCATATCTAGCTATGTTCCTATTATTTTCTGACAGGAAAATTGGACTGATAGGTCCGGGTAGCATTGTCAGCATAATTTTCCCAATCTTTAGTAAATCATTTGACAAAAGTATTTCATACCATCCATATGAAGAAAATGGGAAAATTTAGTCTGGATTATATTATCGCTGAGTAACTTCAGAACTGCTCAAATGAATTGCATGGGTTGATGTTAATTTGAGAAGAGGCCTCTATATTTTAATCTGCCAGTGATTATTAAACTTGACATTAAAACAAAGCCAAGAGCAAAAAGTAGCATAATTTGTGACATACTCAGGATCTTAAAATTTATTGATAGACAAATAAATGTATAGATAGATGATATCTAATTAGATAAATTTTAATGAAAATAAATGTAAGTTTAAGGGAAGGAAATTTTGATTTTGTGGGAATAGAGATATTAGATTCTTCTTCATTTCAAATTTGATGACCATTTGTGAAGGTCACAGAGGAGGTTTTTGTTAACTTTTTTGTTAGGGTTAGACTAGATAGTGTCCGAGGAACACTGACATCTAAGCATCTGTGATTTAAAATGGAACAATTTGTTATGTCAAATTTTAGTTTCATCACTCTGAATTCAGTTGCTGGCATAAATTATAGAATATAATATTAAAAGAATGGCTTGTGAAGATTTAGAAACAGAAACAGTGATCACTGTGAGCCAGCATGTTTTCCTCAATACAAGTCATTAATAGAAATACTCATTTCACTTCCTTTTCTGTCATGGTACATTATAATGGTAGAACAGGGAAATGCTATAGAAATAGGATACCTGGATTTCAGTAAAGTATTTAAATCTGTTCATGCTGTCTATGGGGAAAAAGATAGAAAACTGTGAGCTAGATTGTAGTATATTTCAATACTATTGGATGACCAGACATAAATTGTCTTGATTAATGAAGGGCTGACAAGGCAGAAGAAAGTCTATTCTGAGTTGGATATGACTTAGACTAGTCTGACTCTTCAGCTTAGAATTTAAATGAAATGAAACACTCCTAGACCATCTAACCTTTAAGAAAAAGAGATTTACTTTACAACCATGTAAAGGATACTCAGCAAGAATACTGACTCAATCAATACTATAGTATTGATTTAGTTGGGTTTAATTCCTTTGGCTCTACATTTGACAGATGGGTGTGCCTAATAAGTGAGCGTTCAACTTGAGGTTCACTCTGACTCCTTGTATGTTGAGTTTTTGTATTAAGAAAGCCAGAAAGTTAAGCCAATGCTTTGAGCCTTAACAGTTTGGACCAATTTAGTATCAAGGATTATTTTATTGCCTTTTTTGGGGGCGTGGGGAAACAGATTCTTACTTACACAATAGGAGCTTTGGTTAATGTTACTCTTACCCGAGTATCTGTGGGGAAATGCCATGGGGAGTTTTACTTGACCCTCTTCTGCTCAACAATTTTGTGAAATAATATTATATTTCCCCTAATTACATGTGAAAACAATTTTAAACATTCATTGTGTTTTTTTTTAATTTTGAGTTCCAAATTCTATCCCTCCTATCCACTCTAAGACAGTAAGCAATCTGATATGTTGTACATGTTCAGTCTTTCAACTATTTTTTATCTATGTCTTTAAATAAAAAATGTTATTCTGATTTTAATCAATATATTTGGGATTTGGGAGGGATAACTAACATTTTGGATAACAATTAGGATATAAAAAGATCTTCACAATGATTATACATGAGTTCAAAATATAAATTTCCTCAGTGTAGAAGGATAAGGAAATAGCTAGAAAGTAGTTTGTTTAAAAAAAATAACACATTTTAGTGGAGGTAAAGCTCAGTATGAGTCAGTGGTATGACAAGAACCATTATTAATTGGAGTGGGACAACCAGGACTTTGCCCAGAAGTATTCTCATAGGATGCTATGCCACTCAAAATGACCACACTTACTTCCTTGCTTCAATCAAGGCCACCATCTTGTCACCTCTTCTGGAAGTTCAGAAGGTCAGCTTTTCCAAAAGTGTGAACTAAATTATCTGGTCCATGCCCAATGTTCTGTTTCTGACCTGAGTGACTGCCTTTTTTGCTACACTCTCACCCTCACAGCCTCAAAAAATTTGACTCAGACACAAGAATACCTAGTTAGCTGTTGACTGTTTATTGATTTCCAGAAAAGCAAACTATTGTAGGGTGTATTAACAGTAGCAGAACATTGAAAATGAAGTAGGTTGAGATCTTCTAGTATTCTGTCCAGGTCAAAACAGAAAGGACATTGATGAAATGGAATACATCCAAAGAAATGTAAGCAGGATGGTCATTAGATAGGGACTAGAAACCCCAGCAAACCAGTTAGTTGAAGGAGCTAGAGATATTTTTTATGTAAAAAAAAAAAGAGATTTAGGGATTGTATGATAACTGTGTTTAAAAAGTTGCATATAGAAGAGGGATAAAAAAAGGAAAAATATCTTGGTAATTCAAGTTTTAAAAAGAGAAAAGTCTGTCTCTGGAAAGTAGGGAGTTTTTTTCACTGGAGTTCTCCACCTTGAGGTTGACTTAACAATGTTTTGGCCAAATGATCTATTAGAAAGAACATCAAATTTAGATCTAGACAAATCAGGCTCAACTTCCTGTTCCCAAATTTACTGTAGGCAGGTGCCTTAATTTTTGGGACTTTGTTTTCTTCATTTGTAATCAAAAGGAATAAGTTTATATGATCTCTAAAATTCCTTTCAGTTCTAAAAGACTATGAGTATATGATTTTATGTTGTGAAGGGGATGCCTGCTTAGATAGATTTTCAAATAAATAACATCTGAGGTCCTTTGTATTACTTAGAGTTTATTAAAAGTAACAACAGTGCTTACTCTCAAGGAGCTGATGCTGTATGTGTTACCTTTATGTTACTAATTATATTTTTCTCTCTCCTTTAACGTTGTCCCTCCTCACCAGTATTTTGCTTCTGACCATCACCTCCCTCCATCTTCCCTTCCATCACCCTGTAATTTTTTATAGCATCACATCAAAGTCACCTTAGAGCCACATCCTCTGTCTACATATACTCTTTCTAACTGTTCTAATAGAGATGCAGGTATCATCTTCCCATGTAGGGATGCAAATAGTTTAATCTCATTGAATAGCATGATTTTTTTCTTTCCTGTTTACCTTTTTATGCTTTTCTTGAGTTGTATTTAAAGAACAATTTTTTCTGTTCAGCTCTGGTCATTTTATCAGGAAAGTTTGTCCCCTATTTCATTGAATGTCCATCTTTCCCCCTGAAAAATTACACTCAGTTTTGCTGGGTTGTTGATTCTTTGTTTTAATTCAAGCTTTTTTGCCTTCTGGAACATCATATTCCAGGCTCTCTCTGATCCTTTAATGTAGAAACTGCTAAGTCCTAGGTAACCTGACGGTGGCTTCTCAATATTTGAATTGTTTCTTTCTGGCTGTTTGCAGTATTTTCTCCTGCATCTAATAATTCTGGAATTTTGCTATAATATTCCTTAGAGTTTTCATTTTGGGGATCTCTTTCAAGAGGTGGACTATTTCAATGAATATTTTACCCTCTGGTTCTAGGATATCAGGGTAGCTTTCTTTGATAATTTCTTAAAAGATGCTACCAAGCCTCCTTTTTTTTCATCATGGCTTTCAATAATTTTTAAATTATCTCTCCTGAATCCATTTTCCAGGTCAGTTGCTTTTTCATGGCAACAATTTACATTTTTTCTATTTTTTTTCATTTTTTGATTTTGACTGATTCTTGATGTCTCATAGAATCATTAGTTTCTAATGAAAACTAGAAAAATTCTCATTTTTAAGGGATTATTTTCCTCAGTTAGCTTTTGTGCCTCCTTTTCCATTTAGCCAATACCACTTTTTAGGAAGTTTTCTTCAGTCAACTTTTGTCTTTTCTTTTCCAGGCTGTTGAGTCTATCTTGCGTAACTCTCATTGTTTTCCTCAGTTTTTCTTCTACCTCTCTTACTTGATTTTTTAAATCTTTTTGTGCTCTTTCAAGAATCTTTTTTGGGTTTGAGATAAATTCATGTTCCCCTTTGAGGTTTTGCATATAGGAATTTTGATATTATTATCCTCTTCAGAATTTGTGTTTTGGTCACCATAGTAGCTTTCTATGATCAAGTCTCTTGAGTTTTTTGCTCATTTTAAGCCTATTTTTGACTTGTAACATTGAAATCTGCTCCTGGGGTACCAGAGGTACTCTCCAAAACTTCTTGTTCTGTGGGCCAAGGGCCTGGTCACTGGCTTTCTATGCTGGGGGCTTTGAGGCTCATGGTTTGCCTACTGCTCTGGGATGGCCTAGCTGAATTGTGCTGTTGTGCCAGAGCTCTGTGCCATTAGCCTGCAGAACCAGGACTGAAGGACCTAGGTTGCTGGTCTGTGCTATATCTAAGAACTTCCAACTCACATGCCTGGACACCGTCTATGCTGGATTGCATTTTTCTTTTACCCAAGTGAAACAGACTTTCCCTGAAATCCATCTAAGTTATCTTAAGCTGAAGAATTGTTTCACTTCATCTTTTGTGGGTCCTGTAGCCCAGAATCTGTTAGAGTCTGATTTAACAGTGTTTCTGAGGTAAACTGGGGAGAGTTCAGGCAACTTTCTGGTTTCTTTCTCCCATTTTAGCCCTTGATTCTCTTATTTTTTCAAAGAGCTGCAAGGAGACCTCCCACGACATATTGAAGCCAAAATGGAAGAATCAATCATTTTTATTACACAGGTAAGCACCAATTCAGTTGGAAAATTTTAACTCCTTAGGTAGTAAGTCTGTACCAAAAATCCAGAAAAAATAGAGGATTTTTGTTTGTTTGTTTTTGTTATGTATTAATTGGAGTGGGTAGATTTAGGTATTCTGTGGTTAGTTAGTAGTGGATTATTTGTCTCAATATTTCCCCCAACATAACTTATCTGGCACTTTTTCTTTTCATCTTTTCATCTGCTTTTTAGACAGAAAGCAATTCTCTCTCCTTACAATATATCTATGTTTCTACCTATTACTTCTTTCATTGTTTTTAGTTCTAAGGGAGAAAGAATGACCTTCTTTGCTAAATTTGAACTCTAAACTTAGGATCATGGAGTGTATTAGTGTTGATATTTCTCACATCCCTTTCTATTGGTGATCTCATTTATTCCTTTAGATTAAGCGATTATATCTATGTAAATGACCCTTCATCTCAGGCATCATTCCAAGACCCAATTCTGCATTTCTAATGGCATACTTAATACTGTTCCTTTAAATTAGAAAAATACAGAATAAAAAAGGGATCTTAGAGGTCATCTAATCTAAGCCCTTCACACACACACACACACACACACACACACACACACACACAGAGAAAATAAGTCCAATTTAGAACTATTCCAACAAGTGATCACCCAGTCTTTGCTTGAAGATCTTTATTAGGGAAAACTTCCTATATCTTAAGCAGAGAGAACCCATTCCATTTTTGTACAGCTTCTCTTTGGGGGAAAGTTTTCATTATTGTGGTCAAATCTACTGAAACAACTGAACAACAACAACAAAATAGAGAGGGTAGAATCTTAAAATAAAGGAAGAATATTAATTCAATTGAGTTCACGAGGAAAGGTGCCCTGGGAATATTAATTCTTGACACAGATTGTGAAATTATTTGAATTCTAAGATATAATGGTTATTAAAGAATGTTGAAAGAGAAGGCAACCAAATATTGTGAAGAACTTTGTATCTCTGCCATTTGACAACTGGTAGAAGAGCTGGGAGTGTTTATCCTGCAGAAGAGAAGAATTAGGAGGAAATGGAAAGACCTTGTTAAAGTATTGGAAATCTGTTGTGTTGAAGAGGATTATACTCAATCTGTTTAACCCCAGAGGACAGAGTCAGAGGCAATGTCTTGAAGTGGAAAAGATTTTTGTGATGTTAGGTATAACAATTAGTGCTGTGCACAAGTGGAATAAGATGCTTTGGGAGAGCTTGGATTTCCTTCCACTGGAAGTCTTCAGTTACTATATGGATGAACATTTTGGCTACGTTAGAGTTGGGATTCCTCTTGGGAATGCATTGTACCAGATCTTTGCTGAGGTCCATTCCAATTCCAGATTCTGTGATTTAAAGTAGATACTGAAGGCCTGCTGGAGAGGAAACAGAAGATCTGTCCCTATGTCTAAAGGACTATTTTAGGACACATGAAGACATTGTTTGATAAAGCACTGATATAATGATTTCAGTTGGACAATTTAGTTTTTTATTTCTCTCCAAATAATTTAAATGAAACAGACTTTAATTTGCATTTCATTCTAGTAATTAAGTAGGACAGTACTAGTGAATAGTAAGTATATATGTTCTCTATTTAGTTGGCCTGTTATAAAAGAATTACTTCTAACCCCATCTCTAGAAGACTTGACTTCTATCCTACAGTTTGAAAAGAAAACCAATAGGCATGTTTTTACATGATGTATGTGATAGTCGCCTATCATCCACTCATCAGTATGGAAAGAGTTATGACATTTCTTTTGTCTTCCAATTCCTAGTAATGTAACAGGCATCATGATCTGGTTTACCAACCCATCAGTAGAGAGAATATCACCAGACTTTTCCCTTCTCTTCATTTTCTCTTGGTAATACTATACTGAATGAGACCTTAGAACTTTGACCTCTATTTTCTCATACTGAATAATGTGATGGGCATGATGATACTTCAGGATATTCTTAGCTTTCCATCTGTCCTGGGTATACCATAATAACAAGATGAGGCTCTTTTGGCATAGCTAAATGAGGATACGAACATCAGATATTTCTCCCACCCCCAATGAAGTCCTGTCAGGGTAGGAATGATGTCCAGAGAGACATGAAATTTGGGGATGAATACCATAGCCAAAGAATAAGGCTTGAATTTGACTTTTCCTGTCTTTGAGGCCAGTTTTCTGAACAATATATTGTGCTTCAACCAATAAAATTCACTACACACATCCATCCATCCATCTCTATCTATATCATCCATCAAATTTGGCATTTTTTGCCAATGCCTTCTGGTCTTTGGTTTTCCTTAGATTATTATTAGTTGTAGGACCTTGTATCTCAGTGCATTTAAGCTCTTTTTGCCTACACTTCCATGTCCTATACATATGTAATTTTAAACTATAGGCTCATTGATGACTTGACATACAAATGTGATAAATGTCACCTCTTTTCTTCATCATATGACTATATCACCATTATTTCTTTTTAACCATGGTATCCTGACTACTCTGTTTCTGGATTATTTTGAATTCTGTTCTCCAAAAAGACAGAAAACAGGTCAGACTAATGTGACATCTCTCTTCATATCTATTAGTGATTCTAAGTTGGCATGATCACTGCCTCACCAAGTTCTCGTTATTTCCATGTCACCAGGCAGTTCCTTTTTATTATTCAGACTAAGGTTCAGAATCATAGAATTTAGGAATGGAAGAGATTTCTGGTCATCTTCCCCCCAATTTCCCCCTATAATATGCTTGCCAAACTGTCATGTAGATTCTGCCTGAAGATTTCTAATAGGAAAACCACTACCTTTTGAAAGAGCAAACTCCACATCTGGGCAGCTCCAATTTTTAGGCAGGTTATTGTTTGTTTGTTTTTCCTGATAAGAAGTCTAAATTCGCCTCTTTACAAAAACCCATTGCTCCTGTTCTTTCAAGTACTTGAACCTTGGTGTCCTGTCCCTCCTGAGGAGTGTCTTATCCAGGCTAAATATGATGTGGACTCAGGGCTCTTTACCATCCTGATTACTTGATTCTGAATGTTTTATAGCTTATTAATGTCTTTGAATTGTGTTACTCAGAACTGAACACAATATTTTATATGAATTCTAATGAGGACAGAAAACAGAAGCTCTATCCTCTCTCATTCTGGGAAGTTAAGGTGTGCCTGTCTTAATGCAACCAAAATGGCTTTAACTTAAAAAAAAATGTAGATTTGGTGATATCACATTTGATGTTACAGCTACTATATCACATGACTGGCTCATATTGAGCTTGCAACCTTTTAAAACCTCTTTTTTTCAGATAAGCTATATAACCTTGTGTGTTGCTTTCAAGCAACAAATTATGTGGTTTTGTTTCTTATCCAGTCTGTCAGTTTCTTCTACTTTATTGGATTAGTTATTCATTTCTTGCAGTTAAATTATGAGTTAGGTTTACATTTTCTTTTAATTATATCTGATGGTGTATCCTCCCCTCCCCCATTAAGTTTTTTTTCTTTCTTCTGTCACCACACTACTTTGTTTCTTCCATTATTTTAATTCAATTGTCTTTAAGGTAAGCCTCTTTCAACCAACTTATTCTCACCTCAACCTCCCTTAAACTCATGCAGTACTCTTTTTCCCACTTTTGAAATTTTGCTTAACTTATTAGTTCTTTTATATTTTTAAATTGTTCTCGTTATTTAATTTCCCCTGTCTTTTTCCCCTCACAATTAAATAATTAAATAAAATCCCACTCCTTCTCTTCTTCAACCTGTTTTGTTTTGAAAATATCATTTTCAGAAGATGAAGTACAAAAATTCATGGAGGAAAAGAACTCCTTAAGAAGCAGAATTAGCCAAATGGAAAAGCAGGTACAAAAGCTACCTGAAGAAAACAATTTATTAAAAATTAGAACTGGGCAAGTGAAAGCTAATGACTGTATGAGAAATCAAGAATCAGTCAAACAAAATCAAAAGAATGAAAAAACAGAAAATGTAAAATACCTCATTGGAAAAACAACTGACCTGGAAAACAGATCCAGGAAAGATAATTTAATAATTATTGGTCTAACTGAAAGCCACGATCAAAAAGAGCATAGATATCATCTTTCAAGAAATGATCAAGGATAACTGGTCAGAAGTCCTAGAACAGGAGGATAAATTAATCATTGAAAGAATCCACTGGTCATCTCCTGAAAGAGATCGAAAAATGAAAACCCTAAGGAATATTGTAGTCAAATTCCAGAAGTATCAGGTCAAGAAGCTGCAAATAGCCAGAAAGAAACAATTGTAATATCATGGAACCATAGTCAGGCTAACACAGGATGTAGGAGCTTCTACATTAAAGGATCAGATGGATTGGAATATGACATTCCCGAAGGCCAAGGAGATTGGATTAAAAGCAAGCCTCAAATACCCAACAATACTGAGCATAATCTTTCAGGGGAGTATATGGATATTCAGTGAAACAGGCAACTTCCAAACCTTCCTGATGAAAAGACCAAAGATCAACAGAAAATTAGATCTTCAAATACAAGAAGCAAGAGAAGTATAAAAAGGTAAACAGGAAAGAAAAAAATGTTATTCAATAAGGGTAAACTATTTACATCCCTACATGGAAAGATGATACTTGTAACTCTTGAGAACTATGTCATTATTACAACATTTACAAGGAGTACACATAGACAAAGAATGGGTATAAGTTGACCTGGATATGATTATAAAAATTAATTAAGGGGCGAAGAAGAAAGGATTGTACTGGGAGAAGAGGAAAGGAGGACACAGAAAAGGCTAATTATATGACATGAAATGTCACAAAGACCTATTACAGTAAAGGAAAAGAAGGGAGGGAGGCAAGCATTGTTTGAACCTTACTCATTGGATTTAGTTCAAAGAGGTAAAAACATATGCAATCTGTTGGGTATAGAAATCTACCTTACTCTATAGGAAGTAGGAGGGGTAAGGGGGAAAAAGGAGGGTTGGATAAAAGGGAGGATAGAATGGAAGGAGGAAGTAGTAGGCAAAAAGGGAAAGAAAGAGGGGCTGAAAAAAGGGAGGGCAGATTAAGAGAGGTTGTGATCAGAAGCAAAACACTAGTGATGAATGAAAGGGAGAACGGAAAGACAAAAGCATAAACAGGGAGAAAAAAGGATGCAAAGACACAGTTAAAAATTATAACTGTGAATATGAATGGAATGAACTGTCCCATAAAACAGAAACAGCTGAGTGGATTAAGAACCATAATCCTATAATATGTTGTTTACATGAAACATATCTGAAGCAGAGGTTTACAAAGTAAAGGTAAAAGGCTGGAACAGGATATATTATGCTTCAGCTGAACTAAAAACAAAACAACAACAACAGGGGTAGCAATCCTGATCTAAGGCAAAGCAAAAGCAAAAATAGATTTAATTAAACGAGATAAGGAAGGAAACTACATCCTGCTACAAGGTACCATAGATAATGAGGTAATATCATTACTAAAAATATGTGCACCAAGTGGTATAATGTTCAAATTCTTAGAGGATAAGTTAAGGGAGTTATAGATAAAGAAGAAATAGATCCCCCTTCAGAATTAGATATTTCTATGATTTGATCTGTATATATTTGTGTGTATATTTTCTCTCCCAGCAAATTGAAAGCTCCTTGAGGACAGTGACTTTTTTTTTTTACTTTTTTTTGTTTTTTGTATTCCCAGTGCTTAGCACAGTATCTGGCACATACTAGCAATTTAATAAGCTTTTATTAAATTGAATAGAATTGAATCCTTCAATGTTATTACTAATAGTGGGGGAATAATTAACCACTCTTAGAACACCTAATCTGCCAGTATGGGAAGGAGTTGAGAAATGAGTTCATAGGAGGTCCTACAATATAAATATCTAGACCTGGAAAGTATCTCCAAGACTACTTTGTGACATTCTAATTATATTTTTCCTTTCATTACACTTATATCTATACATTTATGTCATATCATCTGCTATGTATAGCACCTAGCACAGATTAGTACTCAATGATTATGTATTGAATGCACCAAACTTCACATAATGATGGAGTACATATTAAGCACATCTACATGCATAGTGAAAGTGGAATGCCAAACAAGATGGGACACAAAGCCACACCTTCCTAAGCATAAGCAGAGGAGAGAGATGGAGAAGTATTAGCAGCTAAAGGAATCATCTCAAAAGCAAGAGCACCTGAGGTCATCTGGCTTCTGATATATCCTAAGTGAGACTTTGGGCAAGTCATTTAATTCTTTTATGCTTTAGGCAATCCCCTAAGAGTGTAAGTTGCCAGACAGCTGTTAACAGTTGTTAGAAGAAGTTTCTCCATTGAGAAGTCTTTAGGCTGATAATATCACAGGGCTGACCAAAAGTCAAATTCAACCAAACAATACTGACAGCAAATAGGAAGAAGCAGTCGCAAAACAGTAATGGGAAGAGATGTCTACTGGGAGTCAGGAAGACTTTCCCCTGCCTTCTTTCCCTTCAAAGTTTGCCTCTGATACTACCTAGTTATATGATTATGGATGTCACATAATCTCACTTGCCTCAGGAAACTCTAACACTTTCAGTTACAGAACAATTAAGTGTTCTATGGATAAAAGTGCAAGTCATTCTATATTCTTCACTGTTTGGGGTTTATCCATTCAGATAAAACTTAAAACTCATTTTTAAAAATTACTACACATGATTGATGCAACAAGAATGAATCTTTGGCTTTGAAGGTTGAGAAGTGGTTGCACTGCAAAGTCCCCTTTTTGCCAGATATTTTTCAGGTAAACACCAACATCTGAATCGCACATTGAGCAACCTAGGAGACCCTAAGTAACTGATTACTAGAGGCATAAACCGCTAATAATTGGGTTGGTGATTAGAGAAAGCAGGACTTCCCTTTGGGTGAGGATTTGCCCCCAATCATGCACAGATAAAACATACTTGTATAGGGCAGATTAATGAGTTGAGGAATAGTTCTGGTTGATTTACCCATCTCTACTTGTGGAGCAGACTGTAGGAATTGGCAGTATCCTGAGGGAGCTGCCACATCGCATCTGTGTTTGAAGCTTTAAAAGCTTTAGTTTTTGTTTTGTTTCTCCCCGAGGGTAGTTAAATTGGCAGTGCTTAGAACACATATGAAATTTGTCCTACCAAGAAGGCTCTCCCCGGCCACAAGAACCCTCCACCATTTCATAACCCTACTGGGGACATTTGGCAGCAGGGCCAGCTGAGATAAACCTTTCTCTCCTCATGGCAATTTTCATGTTTTTCCTTGGCTTAACACTTCAAGATAAATGAACATGGTCTCCTAGAACATGCCCCACATCACACTGGTCTGGTTGCTATGCAAGCATAGATTTTAGGAGATGGAGATGGGACAGGGCTAAAGTCTCAAGTATCAGTAAAATTAGTTTCTGTTTTGAGGGTCTTGCAGGAAAGACATGGAAAGAATTTGTGGGAACATCCCATTCAGAGAGCAAAAAGAATATGCCTATAATTCCCAAAGCAACTTGAGGTCAGCTCAAGACAAAAGCTGCTGGTTGGTTCCTATCTTAAGCACATGGAACCTTCTTGTCTTCTCAATTTTAACAGGGTTTTTCTTGCAGCATTGAGGATCTCTGTGCATTCTCTTCTAGGATAATGCTTTTTTCCAGTATCCTTCAGTACTGCATAATGGACAATTAATTGGCAGGGAAACAGGAATTTGAGGGACCTTTGTAGCCTAGTGCTGCTCATACTCAATTCTCACTTCACTATGTTTTACAGCTGATCCTGGGACACTCAGGCACCCTTCAGGGCTTAGAACACAGGACAGCAGAAATTAACGAAAGCAGTTTGTGTTTTTAGGAAAGACTTTGAAGTAACCTTTCTTAATCTTTGCTTTGTTGTTACCATGACTCTCCTCCAAACAATCATCAAATATAGCAGAAAAAGAATTCCCCCCTCCAAAAATCTCTTCCTTTAAATTTTGTGATACAAATGTTCTCATTTTTAAATAAAACCTAGTTTATTACAACCCACTTGTAATTTAATGCTATAATACTTTATTTCAACATTATATGACATCATTAAAGACATTTTATATTGTTTTTGCCTATGGTTAGAAATTATGTCTGCTTAATCAATTCCATTATGCATTCAACCATCCATGACACATCAAAGGCTAATAAGATTTTTTTAAAACTTTGCTTGCTTAAAATGATTTCCCTCCAGATCAAGATGCAGAGCACAAAATATTAATCAGTTTAAATAAATATCAAGACTACCCAAATAATATGAATAATTGGCACAGTGTAGTGCCTACTGCCCAGTTCCCAACAGCTGGTCGCACTGGCACATGGCACCATCTCAACAGTCTTTGAGATAATGACTTTGGCATCTGCCGATGAGTACTCGCTACTGCCCACAGAATTTACAACTCACAAGTGGGAAACAGAGGCTCCAACAGAACTTTTTTATGCAAGGTCTTTGAAATTTATTAATGTAATGCAAACACAAGCCTTCCAACCCATTAAATTGTTGATGTTATGCGAATCCACTCTGGAATTGCAGATCCTCATTAACATTATTTGCATGTTAATCTGCATCTTTTTAATTAGTGATATTATTTATGCACATAATTTTCGCCTACTGGTGCCAAGGCTGAAGCGCATTAATTAATCTACTGAGATGCCAAACTGTTTATTTTCTCCGTACTTTTATTTGTTTACATGGTGTTTTGGATTCAGGGAAAATAAAAAAGAGCCTGAAGAATAAAAGCAGAAAGACAAGATTAACTAAAAGCTCTTTTTGTTTTCATAATTTAAATTGTAATATTAGCCAAATGTTGTGTTTCTTCCCTCAGAGATCGGTTATTCAGTTACATTACCTTGATGTATTATTAAAATTTATAATGGACTCTAGAGGCTTCTTTTAGTTTTCTCCTTCATTTACAGAATATACTCAATGTTATTTTAATCTTCCTACAACGCTTCCATGCATAGGCAATGATCACGTCTCCCTTGCGAATCTCCGGAGCTGCTCCACTTTGCACAACTGATAAACATTTAAATAAGCCTTTTCAAAAAAGAATAGCTTGTAAAATTATTAACCCATTAATGGAGTTAGTAGCTGCTCTGTACCCCAGCTTTTCTCAAACTAGGTCAATAGCAAAATTCACTTGATAGATGTGTTTTCATCTCCGAACATTAGTTCAGCAGTACAATCCAGATCTTGGAATGATGAAGTTCATTCACATGTGTGATTATGACATCTTTTTTTTAACATAATTAAATCTGTTCTGCATTTATCTGCTGTAAATATATACTCTTTTAGACTCAGAAGAAGAAAGAGGTAGGGGAAAGGGATTATATGCCATTGGGCTTCATAATAAATGATCACATAATTCAAGAGTGGTGCTCATTCCAAGTGAATGAAAATAAAAAATTACATTACTCTAACCACCATCACACAATATATATTATTTATGCTGTATCAGAGAGAGTGTCCATGGAGCAATCCATAAGTTATACAAATAAACATGTGTGTTATTAGTAGAGCTAAGTAATGATTTGCTTCTAATATTAATTTCCCAGGAATGCACATAATGTGTGTGCATCGTGAATGGTCCTGAATGGGTACCATATCACATACACATATACACATACATATCCCTTAGGGAGTGTAATCAGAAAATATATATATATATGTATATAAAATTTCCCCAAGTTGAATATGACCTCATATCCCACCAGTGACTAGATCCATCAGGGTTTGCCTTTCGTAAATCATCACAGCAGTCACACATTTTAATAAGATTGTTGAAGTCTATCAGGCATGACAGTGGAGGGAGAGCTGAAATCAGACCTAAGTTCCCTGTTTGCTTGGTTATTTGAATAGCATGAAATACCCCGTTGTAGTTCATTTTTCAAATGGCTTAGCTTCATGTGTGGAGAGTCTTAGTTCATCTGAGGGTCGACTAACTGAGACTGGATTGTAGGGCATTTGGAAATTTAAGGCCAGTGGGCCAAGCATGAGATTCTTAGAACATAAATTGAGATCGGGGGAGACTGTAGATTTATCAGTACTATAAAATGAGATTTGGGGAGGAAAAAGCCAAGGAAATATGGCCCTGGAAAGAAAGAGCATCATACTTAAAATCATGAGATTAGTTAGAGTTCAGGCTCTATGTTTTAATAATTGTGACCTTGGAAAAGTCACTTAAACCTCTCTCAACCTCTATTTCCTCAAGTAAAATAGGAATAATAATACTTATACCACCTAACCCACACAGATGTTGTAACAACAAAATGAGATCAACTATTCAAGAAATCCAAATTAAAATTCAACAAAAATATATTGCATTCTTACTACTTCCAAGTTATTACATACTAAGGATCCAGAAATTGAAATTTTTCTCAAGGAGCTTGTATGGTAATCAGAAGAAAAAATGCATATAAATAAATATTATATGAGTGAGTGTAGTAAGTGCAAAAAGGAAGTCTAGACAGAGTGCTATAAGAAATATGAGAGGTTTTAGATCAGTTTTAGTTGAAGTGGTAGGTGGAAGGGAGAAGTTTTCATGGAGGAGGTACACCTACATTAGAACTTGAATGAAGGGAGATATGAGGGAAGAGTCTATTCTAACCTTGAGTAGTAACTCTATGGACAAAGTCATGGTTACGTGAGAGGACAAGATGAGAATGAAAACCAGAGTAGTTCAGTTGAATTGGAACACAGAATACAGAAAGATGAATGTTTTGAGATGAGGGTATACATATAGATTGGAGACAGATTGTGGAGAGTCTTCAATGCAACATCAGGAGTTGATATATTATTTGGTAAGCAATAAAGAACTACTGAGGATATTTAAGTGAGTACTGATGTTGGGTCATGGTATTAGAAACTGGTTTGAAAGAAGAGAATATAGAAACTATTTAAGATGCTATTATTATATTTCAAGCTAGAAAAAAACGAAGTAGTCTAAAGTAGGGTATTCACAGTAGAGGTAAGAAGGAAGGGGTAGAACCAAGATATAATATAATATATAGAGATAGAAGCATAGGCCTTGGCCGCTAATTATATATGCCAAATGAGGGAAAGAAAAGTCAAAGATGGATCCAAGGTTAAAAGCCTGGCTATGAAGAAGAAGGTGGTACCATTTATATCAATTGTAGTATCACAGAGCCAGAACTGGAAGGGACCTCAGAGGTTCCCTACCTGAAATCCCACACTTTGCAGATGAGAAAACTGAAGCCTAAGTGGGCTACTAAACTCATTCAAGTCAGAGATTTTTTTTTGGTGGGGGGCAGAGGTAGTACATGGTTTTAGGGAGAAAATGATGAAATTCAGTTTTGAACTTGTTGAGTTTGAGATGTAGAAAAAGATATCCATTAGTTTGAAATATGGATCTGGAAGAATGTTAGAGGAATTGGAGAAGCAAGCAGGATAATGTATTATTGTTGGAACCAGGAATTGATCCAGCCATTCCAAAAAACAACTGGGATCTGTGCTCCCAAAGTTACCAAAATGTGTATATCCTTTGACACAATCATTCCTTTTTTAGAACTATACCCCAAAGTTATCAAAGAACAAGAAGATGCCACATGCACAAAAATATTTATGGCAGTTATTTTCTTCGTACCTCAAGACTGGAAATTAAGATGTTGCCCACCTTCTTAGGGAATGGCTAAGCAGAATGTATTATATGTATTATTGTGCCCTAAGAAATGATGAAATGAACAATTTTAGAGGAAACTGGGAAGAACATTATGAGGACAATTTATACAATAAAAACATTATGGAGAAAACAACTTTTAAATACTTTGGAATTCTAATTTTAAAAATGATAACCTGTGTGTCTAAGGACTTGTGGCGCTTATGTTTTCTGGACTCAACAACACTGCCATCACAACCCTATCTCCATATATGAAATGCAGTCAAGATGGCAGGGCATGATGACTCTTGTACTCTTCATGAAACCACCAAAACAAAGGGACCCAACTACACAAAATTGGAAATTTTTATGCTCTTGGATCACTAAGAAACTGCCCCAAGGAATTCAGGGGTCAGTCAAGTCCAAGGGTCATCTTTGTTTCCCTTTAAAGAAAATGAATTCATCTGGTAACTAGTGCCACAGTGGAGAGAGTGCTGGATTTGGATTTGAGGTTGGGAAGACCTGAGTATGAATCTTGCCTCAGACAGTTACTAACTATATGACCCTAAGCAAGTTGCTTATCCTCCCCCAGTCTCAGTGTCCTCATCTTTACAATGGGAATAATATTACTCACCTTACTGGATTGTTTTAAGGATAGAATTGGCTAATCCATGTGAAAATGCCTCCCTAACGTCAAAGTACTATATAAATGTTATTTCTTCGTCTTATCGTCATCATCATCATCATCATTATTTCAGGGATAGGGAGAAATCCTGGTCCTATCATAGTATTTAAGAGGTGATTTCACTCTGAGATTATTCCCACAATTGGTCCAGGAGTAAAGTTTTGGGAGGAGAGAAGGAAGATTCCTTGCATCTGAACCCGAGAGCAGCCAAAGGAGAATGAGAGCAAATGTAGAGGGAATTTCACTCTCTTCCTCATCTCTCCATTCTCCCGTTGACCATGTCTTGGGAGTGCCTACAAAAGTGAAAACAATTCACTTACCTTGAATCTGATAAAGAACATACTAAGCATTCTGAGGAAAGGCAGATTCATGGACTGTAACTTCTTTGGTCAAGGACTTTCCATGGGCCCTCCAAAGGTTTTAGGAGAACTTCAGAAAAGGAAAAACAGAAGGATTTTTATCTAGCAATCAGGATCTATGAGAGACCCTTTTATCACATGTGATCTCCACTTGAAGCTGTTTTCCTTTAGACTCTGTATATAATTATGGGATAAAGTGTCCTAGACTTTCAGCAGGATGTTTTTGTAGGAAGAGTTTTTATTAAATTAACTTTTTTAAAATGGCAATTCTGGATGCCTACTTTATAATCAATGAGGAGCACAGAGTGGTGACTGGTGATGAATGATCCTGGAAAACCTCCCAGCTGCCCATGGTTTTATCTAGAACCTAAAGGAGAGAAATTATCAACCATCTTCTGAGAATCTGACTCCCCCATTGCAAATCAGAGCAGAGAATGTAGCCCTAGAGGAGACAATACCAAAACAATAGTTCCTATGCTCAAGAAGCTTACATTCTGATAAGGGGCACAATATGTATATAAATGGATGCATAATGATACATTCAGGGTAGATGGAATATGTCCTTTAAGGGGAAGGCATTAGCAACTGAGGGAACTGTATTGCTAATGTATTTTAATGGAATTAATGTATTTTAATAGAATTAATGTATTTTTAATGAAATGGGAAGATTTTTCTCATCCATTAATGGCCTATGTGACCTACTTAAGTCACATGGAAGACTAATTCACAGTAATTTGAGGCACATGAAGCCTGTAGTGGGAGGAGCTTGCTAAAAGGGTGGAACAGGAAGGGGTGGAGCTGAAACAGAGCTGAGAGGAAGTTGGTCAGACTAATCAGAGCTGGGATAGACAAAGAAAGCAGGTAACTGGGGCAGCAACTAGTATGAGTGAGAGAGCTTGTTTGTGATTTTGTTTAAGGGAGCTGGTTTGTGGGAAGCTTAATAGAGGGAAGGTTTGGGGATGGTAGTACCCCCTCCATTTTTGTTGTTTATAGATTTCTTTGTTACTGTGTTGGATTTGGTTTTCTGGTGTTGGCATTCAACTTTCTGGTGTTTGAATAAACGTTTTGGTTCTGTCTTCCGTGTGGAGAGTCTCCTATATTTTGCAATTCAGAACTGTGCTGGCATATTCATAGAAGCTATAGGCACTGTGACTATTGCATTGGTGCTACATTTGGTGACAAGAATTGGATCTTGGAATATTAGATCTCCCTTTGGAGGCAGAAAGTCTTTATTTAGAGAAATTGATATCCCAGGACAGAAGGATTTACCTTATTCCTCCCTAGCAAAAGAATGGACTAAAAGCACAGGGCTCTGTGAAAACTGGGAACTGAGGCTACTGAAGGGAGAAGCTAGAGATTTGGAAAGATGTTTGCAAGGAATACCAATAGAACCAGGAAAGAACCATCAGGGGTGTATAGGAGAGGATGGGCCTTATTGATAAGCTATCACCTTATGTGTAGGAGCAGAGACAGGCTGTTGGAGGAGAAAATTCAGATGGAAATGAATTAGCTGGGTTGTATGAGAAGCTTTCTAAGCTACAGTGTTTGAAGTTTCCTTTGGAGGAGCAAGCTAGAGGGTTTCAGGTGGTAAGAGAAAAAGCTGTTCATTTAGCTCAGGAAAATAAGCAAAAGGTAAACAAGAGAAAGATCCATGCAGAGGCTGGGCTTGATTGGGGCTCAAACACCTGCCAGGAGGATGCGTTGGAGGAGAATGAAACAAAGTTAGAGGAGAAGGCTAAAGTTTGTCCAATATCAAGAAGAAAGTAGGAGAATGAGAGTGGGGAGGTGGGGGGCATATGGTGTTTGTGGAGGTAATTGAGGATTTTACTCAACAGAAGGTCACAGATATTTTGAGTCAGTTCACCCAAAGGATGGGAGAATCATTGGTGTCTTGGATGGTAAGAATCAGTGAAAAAGATAAATTTCCTCAAGAGAGAGGAGTAAATAGCCAGCAGATTCAAAGTCAGAATAGATTGACAAGAAAAGAATTGTTTACTGCCCTGTTGAGAGCAGGGGTAGATTTTGGAAGAATAGATTTCATTCCAACTAATGAATTACACAAAATGTATTAAGAAAAGGGACTTGAAATGAGAACTGCCCCTACAGATCCTCCTGAAACCAAATTTATCACACCTGCAGAAAGAATAGGAAATTGGCCAGGCCATAGCTCAAATTAAGAAAGCATGCCTCTAGCCAGAATTATGACCCCAAAATTGCAAATTAGAGAACAATAAACAACAGTGAATGAAGCTATGAGAGTGGGATCATGGACTCCAGAAACATGACTGACCCCATATCTCCATATCTACCCTGCTTCTGGTTACTGTCTCCTTGCTTCTTTTTGGCTTTTTGTCTGTTCATCTTGTTTGTCGGATTTGCTTTCTACAGGTTTAATACCCTCTGATTGTTTAAGCCAGATGGTACCCCCTGTCCATGACTGTAATGTGTCAGCTGTGGACCTGATGTCAACCAAGCTCTGAATGCCAGCTGAAACACTGACCCCTAGAATAGGATCTGTTGGGGCAGGGACAGCTTTACATCCAATTTCATCAAGGAGTAGCTATAGAAGGAAGAGACCTTTACTCCTTACCCCAAGGGATTTGGGGCCCCATTCATTTGACTGGGGAGTGATAAGATGCTTGTATTTAAGCCCCACCCTAAGTATTGTTTTATGTGCCTATTTGGTGTTAACTCTATTATATTCTTGCAAAGTTCTGTTGATACCAGCTGCCCCATTGATGTATAAATGGATAAGAAAGATCTTGGGGCCAAATGTATTGCTAATATATTTTTAATGGAATTAATGTATTTTTAATGGACTAGGAAGATATTTCCTATTCCTTAATAGACCTAAGTGACCTGCTTGAGTCACATGAGTTTGAGTCACATGAAGCCTGTAGTGGAGGAGCTTGCTGAAAGGGTGGAACAGGAAAGGGTGGAGCAGGAAGGGTGGAACAGAAAGAGGCAGAGATCAAACAGAGCTGAGAGGAAGTTGGTCAGACTAGTTAAAGGTGGGAAGGATAGGGAAAGCAGGCAGCTGGGGCAGCAACTAGTGTGAGTGGAAGAGCTTGTTAGTAATTTGCTTAAGGGAGTTGGTTTGTGGGAAGCCTAATAGAAGGAAGGCTTGGAGATGGTAGTTTCCCCTGCATTGTTATTGTGTATAGATATTTTTGTTGCTATGATGGATTTGGTGTTCTGGTGTCAGGATTCAGCTTTCTGGTGTCTGAATAACTGTATAGGTTCTGTCTTCCATATGGAGAGTCTGTTATATTTAACTCAAGTAAAACAATACAACATTTTTCTTATGATAAGTGACAAGAGAAAAAAAATGTCCTAATTATTGCCAAAGGATGTCAGGTGTCCAATTCTATAAAGTAACCAACTACTATATATAACATGACTGTGCTTTATTAAGTAACATAAAACTGAGGGTGAAATGAAAGTATTTTCTTCTGGTTCTAGTTCTTGCACTGCATGACCTTGAATAAGACAATTTATTTCTCTGTGCCTGTCTCAGTTTTCTCATATAAAAAATAATAGATTAGAAATAGGTTATCAAAAACCCTTTCTCAAAACTTCTAGTTTAGTAATATCATTTGTTATTTGTTACACTCTACAGAGGGCAGCTAGATGGTACAGTGGATAGACTGCCTCCTCAAGAACTAAGAGGACCTGTGTTTAAATCTGACCTCAGATATCGACTAGCTGTATGACCCTGTGCAAGTCACCTAACCCTGTTTGCCTCACTTTTCTCATCTGTAAAATGATCTGGAGATGGAAATGGTAAACAACTTAAATATCTTTGCCAAGAAAAACCCAAGTGGTGCCATGAAGTGTTAGAAATGGCTAAAACAACTGAACAACAATTACTCTACAGAACTACATCGTTTAATTACATATTAATTTCATGGAAATTTGTGTTAAAAAATAAGGTCCATAAAGGTTGATTGACTTGATCCATTACACCACTAGGTAGTGGTGAAGTTGGGCCTAAAACTCAAGTCTTCTGCTTCTTCCAGTCTAGGACTCTTTAATTATCCCATGTTGCCTCTTATTTTGTTAGATAACACAAATCACATATAACCCTCTTTTCTTTGAGACAATTTTTTTATATGAGAATTTCATGTTCTACCTCCACAACCAACCTTTAATTTTTACCACATTACTATTTTTTTTTTAGCCATAAAATAAACAGATTTAGCAGCATAATCTTGACTCAAATGATGTCGGAAGAATCTATGGAACATGTTTGTTTCAACACCAGAATACACTATTGGATTTCAATAGTGCCTTATCTTATTGTATAGCTAGGATTAGTATTGGTGATTTTTTAATACAATTTCCAATTTATACAATTCTAATCTATCTTGGTAACATTAAATTCAGCATATCTATAGAGGCAACTTTCTACAAAGAGGTTCTAAATTATGCATTTGGTTAACAATATGCATTGTTGATGGCAACTGTTGCCCTATTATTATTTTTTTAATCTATTAGAGGAATGAGTGTTCTGGAAGCATCTGCCATATAATGCTCATCATTATTCCAGAGTGGGAATCAATCTACTTTAGTAATAAAATTGCTGCTGCTGCTACTACTAGTACTACTAGTACTACTACTGCTACTAGCATTTATATCACAATTTAAGACTTTAAAATTACTACATAAATATATTTATATATATATATATAAATATATTGTCTGATTTGTTCGTTTAGGCTTATTTGATATACCAAACATCTATCTCCTTAGCTTGTTTTACATAATTCTCCCATGTATGAACTGAGTGTTAATTCTAATTTATTTAAAATATGTAATTGCTTGCTTTTTTTTCAGAGATATTTGTGGTTACAAGTTAAGACATATTTGTAAAATTTTTAGTTTAAAAATAGATTTTATATAATTAAGATATGTCAGTTCTATTTAATATATTGACTATAGGGATCGAATCTCTAGGTGATAGCTGGAGAATTCAACAGGTCAGCATTGGTCATATAGCCTTCTGCTGATATATTTTGATTTCCAAAAGCACTTTTAGCTTGATTATCAAAGCACTGTTTGAGATCATCTTCAGTAAGAGGTTCTTGGAATATCCCTAAGTGAGATTACATACATCCATTGACTCCATTAGAGGAATGCTATTTATTCTACATTGCATGTGTAGCTCTGCCTGATCTGAACTCCACCAACAGGATAAAGTCATTATTTTGTGTTCTTTCTCCTCTTCCTCTGCCTTTTTGTCCTCCTTCTCCTCCCTCTCTTTCTATTTTATTATTATTATTATTATTAATTATTATTATGTCATTTGGTAGAGGAAGAAAGTCATAAGAAGGATCCCACCTCAGTTTATATTATATATGGTTTCAGAAAAGTACCAGCACAAACAGCACATGCCAGTTAAGCTATTTTGCACAATGAGTTATTGTATATCACCAAGCAAAAAGAATCATATTGAAGTCAATTGGGATAAAAAGTCATTCCTTCTAACCTCATCACCATACCTCTAACTCAAACCTGAATACTACCTCCCTTAGTCTTCTCTCCCCTCTTCTTGGAGAGCTGAAGGGCAGAGTACCAAACTTCTCCCGATGCCTTCCTTGATAGAGGGCAGAAACTGGATTCTCAGCTTGTTCCACTTTGTATCGGCGTCTCTGCCAGGTTTCAACTCCGTGAAACAAGATGTCCCACTCTAGGCAACACTTTTCCTCCCCTTTTCTACCTCCTCTTACTTTCCAGTCTCCTGTATATTGTCTTCCCCCATTTAGGGCTGCTAGGCGGCACTATAGTGCGTAAAGTGGTGGCCTGAAATCAGGAAGATTTCTTTTCCTGAGTTCAAATCTAGCCTCAGACTGTGTGACCCTAGGCAAGTCACTGAACCATGTTTGCCTCAGTTGTGTCATCTGTAAAATGAATTGGAGGAGGAAATGTTAAACAACTATAATATTTTTTCCAAAGAATCCTTCCACCCCAAAAAAGAGGGTTACAAAGAGTGTGACTTGATTGAAAAAAACAACTAAACAACATTTCCCCAATGGAATGTAAGTTGATTGAAGCAGAGCATATCTCTCTTTTTCATTTTTATATTCTCTACCTTTTCCAGTCTCCTGTGCACTGTCTTTCCACATAGATTGTAAGCTCTTTGAGAGCAGGGATTGTCTTTTTTTTTTTTTTTAATTTATACTTCCAGCCCTTAGCACAGTTCCTAGCACATTTGTTGTTGGTCTTTTCAGTCATGTTTGACTCTTAGTGACAGATCCTGTTTGGGGTTTTCTTGGCAAAGATACTGGAATTATTTGCCATTTCTGTTTCCAGCTCATTTTACAGATGAAGAAACTGAGGCAAGCTGGGTTAAGTGACTTGCCCAGGGTCATTCAGCTAGTAAGTATCTGAGGCCAGATTTGAACTCAGGAAGAGGAGTCCTCCTAATTCTAGGCCTGGCACTCTATCCACTGAGCTGCCTAACTGCCCTCTTGGCACATAGTGCTTAACAAATACTAATTTTATTGTATTATTATATTACTAACTTTCATCAGGAACTAAAAACACCTTTTCAAAGGGAGTGTGAGCTTTTTGCTTAGTTTAGTTAATTTTAGTTTGATTTCAAGAGCAATGGATTTGGATAAGTCAGTAGCCCTCTCATAAAGATTGTGTCAATGGCCATTATGTTATGGGGCAGTGGTGCCCAAATAATCAAGACCCATTTCTGCTTGATGATACGTAGCACTTGCTCACTCAGGAGAATGTGTTCTTGGTCAGGAGTTGATGTATAATGTACTCATTTCCCCACATTTGTACTTGCAGTAGAGCAGATCATCATTTCATTGAGAACAACAGTGTTAAAACTGCTAACATTTTAGAAAGTGAATTCAGTCCTTGGCTGCCATATACAGTCTCATGAATCACATACAGTTCAATTTTCATTGAATTTATGATAGAACATGGAAGATTTGACCATGCTTTATTGAGTATGCTAAAATATGAGCACGTGAAATGTTAAAGACGCCCAATATACAAAAATCTGAACAAAGAAGTGGATGGCAGCTTAGCACATCGGGAAGAGCATTGAATTTAGAGGCAGAAGACATAGATCTGAGTTCAATTAAGCATTTATTAAGTGCCTACCAGGTGTAATGGTAAATACTAGAAGTACAAAGATAGAAGTGAAATTGTCCCTGTCACAAAGAAACTTGTCTTTTATTGTGTATATATGCATACATGTACATATATATGTATATACAAACACAAAGATATAAGTATATATAATATATACATATGTATGTGTGCAATATGTCTCTCCCTTATTAGCTATGTGAGTTTGAGCATGACATAGAGAGACCCCTGGATTTGGAGGCAGAAGACCTCAGACTGAATTTTGACTCTGCCTCTTGTTGCTTGTGTGACATTCAACAAATCATTTCTCTTCCTCTCAGTTTCCTTATCTATAAATAGAGGGGATTGGACTAGATGACCTCAAAGTTCACTTGTAGCTCTAAATCTGTTATTTGCAATATATCTAATCCTCAACAGCCTCATATATACAATAAAGGTAAATTATCACTAAGATTTCTTACAGCTCTAACCTTCTCCGACTTTAGATTAATTAAGGATGATGACATTAAAAAAAAAAAAGAAAAAAGTCTTTACTTAAGAATTAACCAGAGTTCTTTCATGTAGCAAGTTTCTTTAATGCTTTTGAGATCGGATTTACTTTACAAAAATTCAATTAATCCTTAACTCTTCAGGAACACACAGGTGATATAAACTGGCATTTGACTGTGTATCTGGCAGTAAGGGGCACCAAATGCTACCCACACCAATTGCACAAGGCAACAGTACATAGAAAGCTTTTGATTCTCCAGGGACCTAGGACTAACCAAAGGTTCTGGAACTAAGTGCTGCCTTGTTCCAGCTTGTGTTATCTGAGCCCTGTGCAACCTATGAAGTGAAATTTTGTATGCCACAGCAAAACTGGAAATCAGCAAGTGGCCTTTATTATGCATACTTTAAATTCTATACGTTATCTGTTAACCCCTTTTATAAAATATCTTCCATTAACTTGCCTCTTCTTTTGGATTTGGACCATCTTGTTCTGTGATGGATCCCTCCTGCCTCTCTGGCACATTGAGGGCAGGGGATGGGGGTGGGTACAGGTGAGTAGCGACATCTGCACTTTGCATTTTAGTTTACAACCTCTTTAATTATAACCAGTCTCTAAAGTACTTACACAATGCTCTTAAATATAGCTGACCCTCTTTATTTAATTTCATTCGCCTGTTAGTGTTTGGAGACTATCCAGGAAAGCACTTCAGTAAATTCAATAAAGTTCATACTATAATTAATATAAAACCCAATAACAATGGGTAACTACTCCTTTCTAAAGAACATCATAATTCGGTTGGAGGCACAAATATTTCAGGGAATTAAATAATAGAAATTAGATAGACTAAATATAAGAAAGTTATTTAGTTAGTATAATTAGTCAGCTTTAAATGATATGGAGTGTCTAACTAAGTGCCCCATGCACGCCGGCCTGAGGCTTTGCCATGGTAAGGTTATGTTGCGAGGATATGGATTTTGCAGGGATAAATTGCTGATTTTCCTCTTCTTCAGTCACAACAAATTGAATTAATGTATGCTTTTACTTTGGGATCTATTCTAATGCTCAGTTTTTATGCATGCTGTAATTTTGAGCTTGCTTAAGATGCAATGCCCTCCATTATGGATTTGTTTATTGCATTACCTTAACTCATGGTTCTAGATATAACATGCACCTTAAAAAATAAACCCTTACAATCATATTCAATTTGTCTGATTTAAGGAGCCGATATTAAAGGATAATAATCAAGGATGGTAAATAAAGCTTGAAGAAATTATTTCAATGAGAATAGAACAATGACTCAGGTCAATTACTCTTTATTTACTCTAGACACATTTAAACACTATATTACACACGTTAATTTCCATAATGACCTCCACACCTAGAGGAAGCTCTAAACTGAAGGAGGGCATCTATGTTGTGAGCAGGAAAACAAACTCCTCACCATCAGCTTGTTTTCAAGATGCTGCCAATGTTATTATTTCATTAATAATGCATTTTTGGTTGTCAAAACTCATCAACATTGTAGTTCTTTGCTAGAAACTGTTTATTATAAATCACTTTGCGACAACGCATTATTTTGCAGAGAACTGGAAACAGAACCATTCACTGTCAACTAGAATTAGCAGTCAGGAAACTATAGTCTTTCAGGGAGGAAAATAGGTAAATTAGCATATGGAAATCTGCTTTAAAATATCAGCATGTACTTGTTGACATAAGAAAATGAACAATGTGTATTCAGGCAGAGAGATTAAAGTTACTTGAAACATTTCCTAATTGTTCTTGGTGGCTAATATGAAAGTAATGTTTGAGTAATGTCAACTATTTTAAAAAAAAAACTCAGTTGGGAGTTGAACCACTTGTAAAATAGATATTTTATGAAGAACTCTCACAAGAGATCAAGATTGTTTAAATCAGACCATAACATTGTAACAATATGTTAATCCTATTCTCAGACCTTTTAAAATCCTATTGTCTACCAGCTACAATAAGATTTCAATTTACACATTATGTTTATTTATGGTGAATAGAGTGGAGACATTTCATGAAAGAGATCCCCACTGCTAGAACAGATGGGCATCATCTCAGCCCTGTTAAGCAGAGCTGTGTAGAACATTTTAAGCATGAAGCAAAACTGGTGAAATGAGCTTTTATGGTATTTCTGGTGGTTTGATAAGGTTAAAAAAAGTTTTCCCCTTGGGAAAAGGAGTAAACAGAGTCACACTCAATAATTAGCAATTATTACTTAAGAAACAGTAATAACTCCTTTGTAGAAAAACGAATAAGAATATAAGCTTCAATACAGTGAGTATATGTATTCCATAAAATCTTGGTGTCATAGACATAGTTGAAAGGAACCTCAGAAGTTACCAGCTAAATTCACCTCATTTTTCAAATGGAGAAACTGAGAATCAGAGGAGATTAACTATTTAACCAAGTTCACATGGTTAGTAAGTGTTACGGATCTGAGATATGAACCCACTTAATCTTACTTCAATACAAGCATTCTCTTCTCAATATACCACACTTATTTAGTTCATTTCACAGTTGCCTCAGGTGCAAATTTGAAGTGAGTTTCCATTTTTAATTTTTTTTTTTTGGTGGGGGGAGCTTGACTCTGTCCACTCTTAATATTGGCTTGAGCGTTAAGAGGTCCAATATTTGGGAAGTCTAAGTGGGACCCAAATTGCACATAAATCTGTGCTGAGAGTTCATCAGATAGTTTCCTACTCTCTCAGCTATTATTGAATCAATACTTCATGTTATGGGTTTTTTTTAAAGCTTTTTGAACGAGTAACGACATAACCAACCACCTACTTGACTCCTTTTGGTCGAGAGAGATTGACTTCTAGGCATATTTATAATCAAGGATATTCAAAATTTTGCCATCAAGAATAAGGAAAGACATGCAAGTATTAGGATAGATACAGACATTCATCCTATAGGTTCTATCATTGCTATGACTTATTTATAAATTTTATAATTTTCTTGTTACTTTGAGCATCCCTTTTGGAAAAACAAACAAATGTATCCTACAAAAATACTATAGATAGCCCCACACTTCAGAAAACTTCTATAAATTACTTCTCTGTAAAGCATAGTTAACCTTCTTTCTTTTCTCCAATACTGCACCCTTCCACAAACATACACTCTGCTATGCACTTACATCTCTTTTTGCCAGATCTTAGCAAGTAAAATAGGCACTAAAATTCAATGTCACTTCTCCTTAGTCTTGCCATTTATAAAAGTCAGGAAATTGGGAATATATCTATATATGTATGTGTGTGTGTATAAGATATATATGTATATTCAGTATGTGTGCACATGTGTGTATTTGCATGTGTGTATGTATATATACACATGCATAAATAAATATATATGTATTATATATAGAGATACTATTTGTTCCATTTTCCCTTTACGTGTGTGTGTGTGTATATATATATACATATGTGAAATTATTGAGGGAAGTTTTAGCCCTTTCTGGCAAATATAAGGTGTATAACATGCAGACATATGCTTGATATTCAAGCACATTTTTTATTGCCTAGTTTTGTCAAATTCTAAAGACAACAATACTATGGAGACCCTAATTCAAATAAATGAAAAATTTCAGTGAAAGAATCATGAAGTTCACCCAATAAATAAATTATCTAGTGATACAATTAAATTCAACACTTATTAAGTTTTCCATGTACAAGGCATAGTTCTAAGAGCCAAATGATTTTCCCTGTATATAGACATTATCCCATTAATTTATTCAACATTATCTATCCTCTACGTGTCTCTGTTTCCCTTTCTGTCTCTATTGTCTCCCCCCACCCCATAGCTCTATAGATCTCTTTTTTTCCTTATAAGGAACATTCTGTGGAGCATAGCACATCATTTATGAACCACCCAAAGCACTTAAATGAACAAGAACATGATCCTATCACACTTATATTTTGTTGACCATACAAAAGCATTGAATTCTATAGAATTAAATCTGCAGATTCTGTTAGACAAGTTCTGCTGATAAATGATAAATTAGGCACCAAGACAAGTAGGAGGAGAAGAAGCTGCATTTAGAAAATTGCACAATACTTTTAATGAATCTGAATTTCTCCTTGAAACAAATGTTCTTCTCTTAACAGCACTCTTCTTCACGTCATGCCTTGTGGTTCCAGTGGATGGAATGCCATAGTCTTTCACCAACCAAAGTGAGTGATAGTAATCTGTAGCATTTTGCATATGAATAAAAATTCATGAGAACTTGTATGAATTACTATTAGGAAAATGTATAATAGAAAAAGGCAGTGTGCTGATCATGTGATGAACATGATAGATATTTATAGTATGGGTGCTGCTCCACTGATCACCTTGTGATATGAAGAACTTGAGAAAACCTCTATTACATTGGGTGGGATCCCCATTATGGAAAAATGGGAGGAAAAGGACAAAGGTAGCATAGCATGAGATGGTATGGATTGAAAGGAGTACCCACATGTATAAGATCACTGATCCAGCTAAGTATAAACTAAGTCTTTAATAACTGAGTAAGTCTTTCATTGCAGAATGGGAGATAAAAGGATTAACATGAATATTCAAGTTGACTGAGAGTCATTCATACTAAAATGTAAGAAAGTCAACAAGGATAAAAGATTGGTGTCAAATTCTTTTTTTTTTTTTTTTGGATAGGGGTGAGTAAGGGAACAAGAAGTAATTTGGTGCCTCAAGGATTTGGGGAAGCAAGAAGGTGGAAGAGGAAACATGGTCCAAAGAGGAAGGGGAATATGTGAAGACAAACTCTGCAGAATATATTAACCTTCATCTTGTTGGGAGCAGAGGGAAGCTCCAAGGTATTTTTGCCATGGTGTGAATGCGTGTCCCTTTTATTTACATGATATATGACAACTGATTTTTACATTGTGACAGACGATTACATAAAGGTGTCAATGTCTGTATTTATAACATGTTTCAATACAGCTTCATTTAGGCAGCGTGGAGTAGTAGATAGAGAGCTGCCTGAAAAATCTGGGTTCAAGTTTAGCCTCTGATTCACAATGGCTATGTGACCCAGGGCAGGTCCCTTTACCTCTCCTTATTTTATCCAACTCTCGAAGACTGTACATTGCAGACAAAATGCTGACCTACATTGGTAAGGGACATTTTCTTCCCTGGGAATTTCATATACTATACCAGTCCAAAGTCCATATCCATTATCTCTATTATTGTATCTAAATATCCAGAGATAAGAGAATTTCTATGACGTTATCTTTATAATCATTGTGGTTATTCAGGTAATCGCTCCTTAATTAACGACCATTTAGTCAACATGACTTCATTAGTGCTTGCTATAGGCCAGGCCCTATGTTAAACTCTAGGTATAAAAAAAAAAAAAGGCAAAAGCATGGTCTCAGCCCCAAGGAGCTCTCTTTCTAAAGGGAGAAACAGGATGCAAATAATTAAGTACATACAAGACATATAAAATGTAAATGTAAGGTCATCTCAGAGGGAAAACACTGATGAAGGGTGGAGGGGTAACACTAAGGTCTCATGCAGAAAGTGGGAGATGGTCTGAGTCTTGAAGAATATCAGGGGAGCCAGGAGGCAGAGATGAGGGAGAACATTCCAGGTATGAGGCATGGCCAGTGAAAAGGTAGTAAATCGGAAGATAGAGTGTCCTGTGAAAGGAATAATGATAATTAACATTTCAAAAATAGCAGGAATAATGATAACCAACATTTCTATAGTATTAAAAAATTTCTAAAGAGCTTTAGAAACATCATATCTTTTGAAACTCACAAGAATTCTATTACTCAAACATAATTATATTTTTTTATAAATGAGGCAAATGAGCAGAGTAAAAGAGATATGCCCGGTGACACTGCAAGTATGTTAGAGATGAAATTTGAGTCCCCGTCTTCATAACTCCAGGTTCAAATGCCCTATCCATGTCGAGGAGTAGCAGTGTCCTCTTTTCCTTAGTATTAACAATTAACTTCTAGGTACAAGTCGCGGTGTTAGCTTATCTATATGAGAGCTCTGATAGAATGAAGAATTGAGATCCACCCAGTCTGGATTTATTTATATACTTGGATATATATGTGTGTATGTGTATGTATACATATGTACAAATATGTATGTGTATATGTGTATGTATATATATATATGTGTGTGTGTGTGTATACATATGTATTATGTGTATCAGAGTCTCCCATTGAATCCTGGGCCATCTCTAGTCATCCTGATGAATATCTGTCCACTGGACCCAGATGGCTCAGGAGAAGAAAGTGAGGCTGGTGAATTTGCACAGCCCTCTCTCACTCAAATCAAAGTCAACTGCAAGTCATGTCATCATCTCCCTGATGTCATGGTCCCCTTCAAGAACTAAGGACAGACACAACAAAAACAACAACAAAACTAAATAATTATATATAATAATAGGATGAGACAAGTTCTACAGAGAGGTGAAATATCAAGCAACAATTAATTTCCAAAGTTGCTAATCAAACTTTAGGATTCCAAAACATTATGAGTACTGGTAACCCTGGGATATGACAATGCCTAGTTCTTCAAGGAAGAATATAATAGGTTATAATTGCCTGGAGTTTTCCTATGTATCTCTCTTTAGTTTAAAAAAAATCATCTTGCTTCTCAGTATAGAGTACATGAAACTTTTAAATCCTGCCTCAGAAGCAAACTCAAATGCTTTCAATTTCTTTCTTTCATTTTGTTTCTTCTACTTCAAACTAAAGAACAGAAATGTGAAAACCATGGAATTCTACTTGAATAAATATAAGTAATGATATAAAAAGGAAAGAATGATACTCATATGGTATATAATGCAGTGCATTATTTCTTTATCTTTGTAAATTCACTTGCCATTCAAAACGGTGTGAGCACTTTTTCTCATAATAGTGAGATCTTTGAGTACATGTACAGCGTACTAAACCTGAGTTCAAATTATGGCATTCCTATGGTGCACTAGTGTGCTTATACTGTATTGTCATTACAGTACCAACATACTTTGAAGGATAATTTGATTGGCAATGACCACGTCTTTAATGGAAGTCAGTGTCATCTGATATGGAAAAACACATGAACGTTAAGGATGGTCCCCAAGCATGCATCCTTGTAATATCAGAGGGCTTTAGTCTCAGATTTTGATGACCCTAATCATTCTCTCCACTGTTATGTTCCACAGCACAGAGGATTAAAAATCCTAGGGTAAGTTTAATTTTTTTTTTTTTTTTTTTAAACTCAGCACTTAAGAACAAAACAAGGCAGGGTTTCTGAAGGCATCATCTCTGGTATTCTTTGAGACCAGGTCAGTATTCCCAATGTTCATTTGTAGAATAAAACGTAGATTAAATAAGTTATCATTTCAGTCTCATTAAGTCCATTCTAAGCTAAGAAGGGAAATACAGTGCACAGCTCACCTATCTGCTCACCTTAGGAGTTGAAATTGAAGAAAGTAGCACTGAGGGTGCCCGGTGAGCAGCAAGTTTGCAGTACATTCAACCCCTGAATCAACTGTTCATTTGTTGTGTAGAAATGTGTTTAGGGCTGCTTCATTTTGGTTTTTATTTGTTGTTTCCTCTTAAATAATAACTTCAGACATTTCCAGCAGCTGAGAAATGCTGAAAACAGAAAACAGAAAAAAAATCCTAGCAGGATGTCATAAAGGGGGGAAAAATGAAGGGTCTGGGCTCACATTCAAAAACACTGGATCTTAGCCTTAGTTTTGCTTCCCTCCCATTTTAAAGTGGTATTTTATTTTTTTTCCCTAATTACATGTCGAAAATTTTTATTATTCATTTTTACAAGATTTTGAGTTCCAAATTTTTCTCTCTCCCTTCCTCCCTTCCCCACTTCCTAAAATGTTATGCAATTTAATATGTTATACATGGGCTACCATGTAAAACATATTTCCATATTAGTCACAATTGTGAAAAAAGAAATGGATAAAAAGAAAAAAAAAGGAAAAAATAACGTAAGTGAAAAAAGTATCCTTTGATCTGCATTCAGAGTCCATCAGTTCTTTATCTGGATGTGGAAAGGATTTTCCTTCAGGATTCCTTTTTTACTTCTCTTAGATCATTGTGTTGCTGAGAAGAGCTGAGTCATTTATAGCTGATGATAACACAATATTACTCATACTGCGTACAGTGTTTTTCTGGTTCTGCTCATTTCACTTTGCATCAGTTTGTAAAAGTCTTTAAAGGTTTTTCTACAATCTGCCTGTTCATCATTTCTTATTGCAAAAAAGTATTCCATTTTATTCATATACCACTACTTGTTCAGCCATTACCCAATTGATGGGCATCCCCTCAACTTCTAATATTTTGCCACCACATAAAGCTCTGCTACAAATATTTTTTTTGCACATCTAGGTCCTTTTTCCTTTTCAATGTTCTCTTTGGGATAAAGACCTACTAGTGCTATTGCTGGATCACAGTTTGGTTGGCTTTTGGCATAGTTCCAAATTGCTCTACAGAATGATTGGATCAGTTCACAAATCAACCAAGAGTACATAAGTGTACTAATTTTCCCTTTTATCATTTTCCTTTTCTGTCTTATTGACCACTCTGATAGGTATGAAGTGGTACCTCAGAGTTGTTTTAATTTTCATTTCTCTGACCAAAGTGATTCAGAGCACTTCTTCATATGCTTGTAGATAGCTTTGATTTCTTCATCTGAAAGTTGCCTGTCCTTATTCTTTAACCATTTATCAATTATTGAATGACTTATATTCTTATAAATTTGATTCAATTCTCCATACAGTTGAGAAATGACACCTTTATCAGAGACATTTACTATAAAGATTGTTATCCAGCTTCTGCTTTCCTTCTAATCTTGGTTGCATTGGTTTTGTTTGTACAAAAACTTTTTAATTTAATGTAATTAAATTATTTATTTTACATTTCATAATGCTCTCTATCTTTTGTTTGGTCATGAACCTGTAACTCACTTAACTTCTCCTTTAAGAATTCACTTGATGCATATATATTATTATTGATATTACTTCAAGTGTGTTTCTCATAAACAACATATTATAGAATTCTGGGTTTTGATCTACTCTGCTATCTGCTTCTGTTTTATGAGAGAGTTCATCCCATTCACAGTTATGATTGCTAACTGTGCATTTCCCTCCATCCTATTTTTCTTCCTGTTTGTCCTCTCTCTTCTTTCATCTTTTGCCTCCTAGTGTTTTGTTTCTGACCACTGCCTCCCCCAATCTGCCCTCTCTTCTGTCATCCTGATCCCTTTACTTAATCTTCTCCCTCCTCCTTTTCCATCAGGTAAGATAGATTTCTATATTCAACTGATTGTGGATATTATTCCCTCTTTGAACCAAAACTGATGAGAGTAACATTCAAATAATACTGATCACTCATCCTCCCATTTTCCCTCCACTACAACAGATTTTTCACTCCTCTTCATGTGAAATAATTTACCCCATTCTACCTTTCCCTTCCTTCTGCATCCGGTGTTCTCCTCTTTCTCATCTCTTAATTATTTTTTCTTGTCATTCCCTCAAATTCACCTTTTACTCACACCCCCTGTCTATGGATATTCCTCCTAGCTGTAGTGTTAGTAGTACAGTTTTCAAGAATTACTAGTAACATCTTCCAATATAGGGATATAAGCAGTTTAATTCTGTTGAATCCCTTATATTTTCTTTTCCCTTTTTTCCCATTTTAGGCTTCACTTATGTCTTGGAAAATAACCTTTTTTTTTTCAATTTTAGTCTTCTTATGAAGGCTTAAAATCTTTCTTTTACATTGAATGACCATTTTTCTCCTTGAAGTATTATGCTTAATTTTGCCAGGAAAGTGATTCTTGGTTGTAATCTTAGCTCCTTTGCCTACTGGAATATCATGTTCCATGACCTCTGATCCTTTTATGCTATAGTTGCCAAGTCCTATGTGATCCTGATTGTGACCCCTTAATATTTAAATTATTTCTTTCTGGACACTTGTAGTATTTTTTTCCCTCAACCTCATAGTTCTTAAATTTGGAACATTCTTAAAATGTTCCTTGGGGTTTTTATTTAAGCATCTCTTTCTTGAGCTGTTTGGTGGATTCTTTCAATGCCTGTTTTGCCCTCTGATTCCAGGACATCAAGGCAGTTTTCCTTGATTATGTTTTAAGATGCTATCCAAGTCCTCCTTTTGATTATGGCTTTCAGGAAGCCCAATGATTTTAATATTGTATTTTCTGGATCTATTTTCCAGGTGAGTTTTTTTTTTCCATATCAGCCCATCTACCTAGTGGGTGAGTGGGTATGGCAGAGGAACAGGGAGTTATCATGGTTCATGCTTATTCCTATCTCCTGTAAGATCACTTCCAAAGAAATTTTTACAGTCATGACTTCCAACATAGACCTTTCTCCCTGAGGTTTTTTTTTGAACCATGTGTTTATAGAAGGTTACATTATAGATAAGTCTCTTTCAAGATCACTTGTTCTGGCTTCAGAATCATCAACAAAATTAAATGTGCAGAAATTCATGTTTTGATGTTAATAAAATGATGCTTTTGTGGTATTTATTTATGATATTTCTACAGGAAAAAATATCATTTTGTAGATTAGATTATATGAAAACATCCCCAAATTCCCAGACATGAAAGTCTCTAGCAATACTTTATCATTTAAATGTTTACATGCATTATGCAGTGAAACACAGCCCTGATTGTTTGGAGAAAATATTCATCATTATGATTAATTACAATCTTTTGAGACCAAAGAGAAAGGTATGTGATTGTCTGTGTCTATCTACATTTTCATAAATATCATCTGCATGTGTTCCCTTTCATTTTTTGTTAACCTGATTATTTAAAATAATGATGTAGAAAACACTGATGAGTTGAGGTTCTTTGGTAGCAGAACAATGTGCAGCAGCTGTCTTGTCTCAGTGAAGATATAAAGTATTATTTTCCCTTACCGGTGATCCCTTTAAGTTATGGCAGTCTTCTCCAATAGCCATTTATTTGACACCCTGACAAGCTAAAGATAACAGACCTATGAACAGCAGCACATCAGATTTAAAAGAATTGTGTCTAATTTTCTGAACTAATACAGAATATCTGTTGAACCAATATTAAAGGTAATTCAGCACATCGTGTCTGGAAATCAGATACCAAGGAGGGATATGAACAAATTGAAACCTCTTGTGGGAAAGAATTTGACCAAATCCTAACATTCCAGGCACCAGTCATATGAAATTGATAAGGCTATTATAATTCATCTGAAGAACTTTGAGAAATTGTTATTGGACAAAGGTAAACTATTTTAAATCTGAGAAATGGAAGCCTTTTTTACAACAAGAAAAAAACCCCACTAACAAGTGCAATGCTGTTCTGGAAAGTTTACCAGAAATTTATCTGTGAGAAACAAATACTAGCCAACTAATTCATAAATAAATTATTTTATTTGACTTTTCCCCAAATAATACAAGAAACAGGAAACTTTACAGTGTAGTGAAAGGTTATATTTTAAAAGTTAATTCATTATTAGAAAATTCTCTTGATAGGGAATAATTTTTTTCACCTTCAAAACAATTAAAATGAATTCAAAAAGGCCTTAATTCATCCTAGGCATGCCATAAATTCTTCACTGAGAAGATGAGAAAATATTTGCGTATCACAAGATCATATATGTGAGAATCTTAAGTATTTCAATTTGCCACAACTCTTTTATTTGTATGCCAATTAATTCAGCCTTTTTTATTGGAAAAAAATTGATATAAAATGCAATTTTATTAATCTGTATAAAAAAAATTGTTCATTTCATAACAATAAAAAGCAAGAAGTAAACATGATCACCTATGACTAATATAATTACTCAAAATCTTTGAATTTTGTTTTTAGCGATAAGAATCAAATGAGCTTTTGCATCATAATTCTTAATATTCACCATATGTGACTTCAGTCACATCATATTGGATAACATAATATTTACCATGTCAAGTGGGGTAGCACATTACTAAGTAAGCTATACGGGCCATACATCAAATTGTTTTCTCTTCCAATTTAAAGGTATCACATATATAGCTTTATGTTATGTTTTCAAAGACTTGATAACGTAATCATAATAAGCATTTGTCTCATCACTTCTCTCCTGAGAGTAAAGTTACCTCTGACTTGCATGTGTGTTCTCAGGGAAAAAAAAAAACAAAAAAAACCCCAACAAACCACAACTGTTATACTCTCTTTCGGATATTGAAACATGACTATCTTTCTCAGCTAATGTAAAAAAACCCTTCTAATAACCAGGAATGAATATTTATCATTGGGGATGGTTAAGGTCAATTTGCTTTAAAGATTTGGTAGGTCTCTAAAATATCAGTTCTCTGTTTAGTGCTCATTATCATACTCAATCATGCTAAGAAGTGGTTTTCAATACATTTCTCAAAATTCCTCATCTGATTTCCCATGCCAAGGGAGGACCTAATTGGATTCTTAATCCTTAGCTAATCATGCAACACATTGCATATAGTGTTTAGGTGGAAACTGAAAAGTTCTTTCCACTGCCCTATTATTTCAAGTCAAGTTTGAATGTAACCTGAATCAGTAGAAAAATAATGCAGTAAGCCTTTCTACTGTATAGACGTTACATGAAAACAATGCACTCCTTTCTTTAAGCTGAAGGCAGGCCCTGGCCTTTGAAGCAGCTCTGAAATAATGGACCGCCATGGGCTATTTTCTTCTGGTTTCTATGGTTCAATACAGGGCTTGTCTCGTCTGTTTGTTTTCAGCTAATTGCCTCAAGATCTAATAAGTTAGTGATGATGTACATTGAGCACCAGTGACCCCTTGCCAAAAGAAATATTATGTTGCACCAAACTTGAAGGAGTAGGCCTTTATCAGTCAAAAATGCTTTCTCAAAAAGCTCCAATTCCCTTTATGTAGGGCAGAAATGGCATCCGTGATTGGATTGGTCCTTTAAGTGTCCTCGCAAGAATGGGTTCTTGAAGAGAGAGAAAAGCCAATTGACATGCCATAATGGAATTACATGGATCCTCCATCTTTATTGGAAGTTTGGTTACTGGGGTTGTAGTTCTGTCTGTCTACACAGCCATCATGCTTTTCTTTCCTTTATAGACATTACAGGAAAATTCAACTTTGATGAGAAGTTTAATCAGGTTGTTTTGTTCTCCCCATTGAACATACTTCCCTGAAGTTTTATCAAATATATTTCAGTCCTCCAGGCAACCAAGTTTAATAAAGGAAATAGATCATGTTGGTCACAAGAAACCATACCCTGGAAATACGGTAAATGTACACAAACAAGTCAACATTTGATCAATGAACGATGTAGTCTATTAAAATTTTTTTAAAAGCATGACACCTCAACAAAATGACTAATTATTTAAATATACATACATGAACCAAGCCTGGGGCTTTCAATTAAGATAAAGATCAAAGCAAGACATAGACAGTATCTTTCATAAGTTTGTTTTAGTATAACTTTACTCTTTCCCTCCAAGAAATATGTATTATTAAGGGAGGAAATCCTTTTGTGTTTTTAATAATTTGTCTCAGATTGATTGAAACTTTAAGCTATCATTGTTTCCTATTTATTGTCTTTTATTCCATCCTCCCCTTGCCTAACTAGAATCACCAAAGTGTTCATGTGAGATCAAACTAAGTTCAGGTGTCTGGAAAAATGTCAAGGTAGTCATTAAAGTCAGAAACAAAGGGAAGATCCTTTTATAAGTGCAGGGTCTCTGAGAGATGATCACACCTTTGAGGTAGAGGAAAAGAAAACATAAAACTAGTTTATTTAGAAAGATTTCTACTACAGTGGAAATCCTTTTTATTGGGAACAGATGCAATAGGGAGTTCTAATAAACTCCCCTCTTTACCAAAAAATGCCCATGAATCAGGAGTCATCCACAGAGCAGAAGGATAAGTATTGGATGAAACATTCATCAACATTTTATATCTAGTGCACAAAACATAGAATCAGATATTTTAAGTGTTCAAAGGAAGATGGGAATTTTTAGGGCTAATTGATGAATGTATTTTAATAATCATGTATATTGTATATGTAATAATCATATGTATATGTATCATATTTTTGAACAGATACAGAAGAAAAGAGATAGGATTATTCAAACTATGGAGTGTAATGAGTCTCCAAACTTAGTAAAGCAGGTTGATTATTCTTTAGATTGGAGTTTTGAAGTATTAAAGAATTCAATGCAATTTGATTCAGGGCAATTCAATAGAAATGTGTTAAGCAGTAGATGTGAGAAAGAAAAACAGCACCAAGGAGAATCTAGGATGTGAACAACACAAGGTGTGGGGTAAATGACAACATCCTATGGAAAAACAGATGATGAACAATGAGGAAATATGAATATCCTAGATAAAATCATTCAGAGGACAAGATGAATGCAGGAGATGGAGAGAAAGAAAAAGCAGGCTTCCAAGGGTCAGTGGCAAAGGATATCAGATGCTTTAATGAAAGTGCATACACAAGTAGAGACCAGAAGATAGAATGGTCAGATACAAGTCCCAAATCTACACAAACACATACAAGTGTGTATGAATACACATGTAATATAAATATGCATGTATGTTCATTTTTATGTGTATATACACGTATGTGAATATATATACATGTGTATGTATATAGAGAGTATGTATATGTGTTTATATAAGCATATTATATACATGTGTGTATACAATTTAGCCTTTGTAAGATGGAAACTAAAGAAAAAGTTTTCAACTGCTGTATGCCATTGTACTCATGCTATTATCCATGTTCTATATACTAAAGTTTAAAGTTGAAAAACAGAAAGTAGGTGAGAACTATTATCTTTTAATCATCGGCTTCTAAATTGGCAGAACCAAAGGATTTATATACTTGAAAATTCTGCTGATAGTAATCGTTTAGGCTCTTTTCCTGCAAATTGGAGAGATGAAAACAAATAGAGGAAAATATGCAGTGATACATATGTGTAAAACCTGTACAACATCAGGAATAATCAACTAACTTCAGATTTAGCTGTAGTTGTTCTTCACTGTCCAATGCATTTTATATTCATAAAATAAATCGGCATCTCAGATTACGATATTTTTATCTATCTATATATATTTTATATCTCTGTGTGTAGATATGTATGTGTGTGTGCATGTGTGTGCAATTTCTTTTCTTTGTTCTTGAAGAAGTCCTCATTGGGTACCTCATTGTGGCACAGGAGTGACATGGGTTCTCAAGAACTACTGGGTCTTATAAAACTGAAAAGTTTTCAAGTCTGAATTCAGTGATAGACTATATGTCCATTGTGCTAGGATCAAACTACAGAAGTTCAAGAAAGGCTCATCAACAGACTGGCCACAAGGCGATAACATCTCAAAGACCATTGACTAAATTGGACAAAGGCTCTGACTTCTGTCATTTGACAAAGTACTCATATGGATCGAAGATCCTTCAAGTGATAAAATATGGAAAAATATTTTCTTTGATCATATTTGAATGATTCTTATTCTATACTTATTCTGTGGAAGGGAATTTGCAAGTTTCTTTCCCCCATATTATGATAGCAGCAATGTTTTTGGTTCTTAGGTCCCTACTCCACTTACCTGGATTTGGATGACTACAATCTGCATCCAAGCTCTAGTATTCACTCTCCTTAGAAGAGATAGCCAGCATCTAACATAGATTAATATGCTTAATAGATTAATAAGATCAATAGCTTAATAACATAAATCATCTAATTTTAGGTACATTTAGAGAGGCAGCACTGTATGGTGATTGGAGTGGAGACCAACATCAGAGGCTTTGTTCAAGCCTCTGACACAGATGTGAATGACCTGGGTGAGAAAGCCACTTTACTTCTCAATAATCTAGGTAATTCTGATTTGTAAAAGAGGTGCTGATGTACATTACTAGCAGGAATTTCTCACTGAGATTTTCTAATAGTAGTGAAATCCCAAGTGCAGTAAAATAATAATATCTTACCCAGCATAAAATTGGTTAAGTATGTAAATTCATATAATGAATTATTCTATATATTTGCCATCTATTTGCTAAAAATTATCAACTAAATATTATCTACTGTTATTATCATGTATTTCCTGATCAACATTTGCAGATACTTAAAGTCATGTTCTTAAATATTATCTGAAATATTTACTGAACTGAATGACAGAATCTTATATACCAAGTAACGTATTGAGCCATTAAGGTTTTGATTGGATCTACCCTAAGAAAAAAAAATGTGAATATGAGATGTTATTCCTCTTATTTTAAAATAAATGTCCAATTTAGAATATATTTTTATATTATTTTATGACACTGATAAATGTATATTGTACAATGCTCAAGGGACGGGTAGCAATATAATAAGAAATCACAAATGTATGCCTATTGCATATGAGCTTCAAATGTTTGAAACACTGTTTGCAATATGATTTAACCCCTTTCCTGATTGAGATCATGTTTGCTGTTCCCTTTGTTTAAAATATGTTGAAGAATTCTACTTCTACTGCAAAAATAAATGATAAATTATTTATATATACCAATTATTTATTATCATTTATGCAAAGCTTGTCATATTATGCATGCATAAGGGGATTAAATCACTGTTAACCCACAATGCCTTTAGGGGCATTATATGATAGGCAAAAGGTTGCATATGTGTATTATCATAGACAAACATATGCATTAAGAACCTATACATTGTTTTCTGGAAACTGTCACACTACCAGGAAGATGAACTATCACAAAACATGCCAATCAAGGAAGTTTATCTACTCAATTCAAAAATTAATTAGTTTAATCTATTTTAATCATTCCATACTAGGTAAATGGGTGGAGAAGGCTTAAAAAATCCTTTTTTATCACAGTCCACACAAATATGCATTAACTTGAAATTGAAAACACAAAATAACATACCAATCCAACTTTAAAAAAATGCTTTCTCCTAGGGCAATACCTTTGTTATCTAATGATGACATGGTACAATTAAAGAACACAGACAAATCAGTAAAATACTGTGACAATGTGACTTGTCATGCTCTTTCCTGAAAGCAGTTTTGAACTTTAAGGCAAATTCAAGGAAGGTGGTGGGGTTTCTAAAATACTAATGCATATAAATGAAATTATTAGCAGCATTCATTTTTAATAGGAAACCTAATGGAGGGTTTGCGAAACTACAGAACTATCCTTTGATCCTAAGAAAGAACGCATTTGCTTCCTAGGGCCAAAATTATATTAAGTATTTTAATAATAAAATACCACTCACTTTTTTTCAATTAACATTTTAAAGACAGAAAATATTTTTGAAGTTCTGCCTACAACTTCAATTCTTTTGGATATATGTCAAGACAATTGGCATGGAAATAGATGGAAAGGAATGTTTAAATACAGCTCTACTTAATGCAGGGTTAGCCCAAGAGAAAATTCATGTAGACTCATATTTGTGGTTCAGCTATCACTACATTGCATAGCAGGTTAGTAAAATCCTTGTCTGACTGGGCAATGCTTTAGTGGACTAAGCTTTTACAATTATTCTTTTCTGAAACAGAAGTATTTTATATCTTAACATAAAATATGCTATTCTTACGAACAATTATAATAGATAACATTCTCAAAAAAGCTTTAAAATCTGTTATACTCTTTATATACATTACCTCATTTGATGTATGATGGGTATTATATACAGTGGCTACAAGTGAGGGTTTACAACATTCACATTCACAGCTTAGAGCAAAAATATGCTTCCTTGGAAACTCTAGTGACTGATGTATCAAAGTAATTTTTGAATAATGGAGAAAGGCTCTATCATATTTAGGAAAGTGTTCAGGACTTTCATTGATGCCAGAATGCTAACTGCTGCCAAAGCCTAGCAATTTAACACCAATGTTCTTCCCCAATGATGCCATGTGGTTAGGAGTCATGGAATGGCACAGACTCAGCAAGGTCGTGCATGACTCATAGACCAATGACATACCACCAGTGATGATGTCTACATGTAAAAGGGAGAATCAAGGACAAGTATAAAAAGAATGCAACAGGGATGTAGCAAAAATAAAAATCAACAGGACAATTCAAATGACATATTGGTTACTCAAAGCCATTAAAAGAAATAAACAAACAAAAAATCCCTCTAGTTCATTGGGTTTGTCCATAAACTTGTGACTATGAAAGATTTATGGAAGGACATGGACCAGGCAAAGGATAAAAAGTGATGAAGGAATCATGATCTGAATTGCTCTAGGTAGCATCCACATTTATGAGCTTGTACATCAGTCAGTCAATAAGAATTTATTAAGCCAGTTTATTAAGCTGTGTGCCAGGCACTGTGCTGGATACCGGGGATATAAAAAGAAGTGAAGACACTCCTTACCTTTGCGGACCTCAGAATTTGATCGGGGAGAGAACAAGCAAAGAAATATATACAAATAAGCTACATACAGCATAAAGAAGAAATAATTAACAGAAAGAAGGCACTAAAATTAAGAAGAATTAGGGAAGACTTCCTATAGAAGATAGCAGTTTAGTTAGGACTTGAAAAAAAAGGAGAGAAATTAGGAGACTGAGATGAGGAGGGAGAGTGTTCCTGGCATGGGGGACAGTCAGTGAAAAAGCCCAGAGCTGAGAGATGGAGCATTTTGTTCATGGAAAAACCAGGAGACCACAATTACTGGATTCAAGAGTATATGGAAAGGTATAAGGTATAAGAAGACTGGGAAGGTGGGTGGTAGGTTGTGAAATGATTTGAAGGCCAAATAGGCCAGTTTATATCTGATCTTGGAGGTGATAGGGAACCAATGGAATCTATCAAGTATGTGTGTATGGGGAAGGGGAGGTGACATGGTCAGAGCTGCACTTCAGAAAATCACTTTGGCTGCAGAATGGAGGGTGGAGGTGGAGGGACTGGATTATAGGTATTGGGGAAAGCCTGTGAAAAGGAGTGAAGAGTAGGGATGAGGTTCTGAGTTTAGGCAATAGAAAGGAAGGTTTTTAGATTAAGGATATGGAGACATAATATGAAAGAAGTTTGGAAAATGTGGTTGGAGCAAAATTGTGGTAGACTTTCAATGCTGGGCAGAGTAATTAACATATCCAAAATTAAGAGGGTGTCACTGAAAAGTTTTAAACATTGAAGTAAATGATGCTGTAAAGTCAGTGATATAGCTTTTGAGGATATTATGAAATAATGAGTTCATCCCTCATTGCTGAAGAAGACCATGCCATCAGAGAAATGATGACATGACTTGCACTTGACTTTGTTTTGAGTGAGGGAGGGCTGTGTGGGTTCCCAGCCTCACTTCTCCTCCAGAGCCATCTGAATCCAGTGACCAGATATTCATCAGGATGACTGGAGATGACCCAGGATGAGGCAATTGAAGTTAAATGACTTGTTCAAGGTCACAAAGCTGGTGAGTGTCAAGTGTCTGAGGTGAGATTTGAACTCAGGTCCTCCTGACTCCTGCATTGGTGCTCTATCCACTGTACTACCTAGCTGCCCCTAATAAATGAGAAACTGCTTAAAGGAAACCAGGGAAACCTGTATGTGGAGATGAAGAGGGAGAATAATCCAGGCGTAATGATAGTCAGTGAAAATGCCCAGAGCTGAGAGATAGAATCTTGTTCATGGAACAACCAAGAGATCACCACCCCTGGATAGAATGGTGTGTGAAGGGGAGAAATGTGTAAAGAAGACTGGAGAGATGGTAGACATTGTGATTGATCCTAATGGTTCATCCTTCTGCTTCAATACTAAATGACATAGTAGTTATTCAAGACCAGATTAGAGTTTGCTGTTTTCAAAGATGATTTATAAAATTTTTCCTTTTTTCTAATCCACCTCTCTAATACTACAATTTAAAGGCATTTTCTTTGGTTATCTCTTTGTTGTTAATGAATAGCAGATGTGAAAATATGTTGATAGTTAAGCAGACAATTTTCCTGAAAATTACAAGTTTTCCTCATTCTATATTTAGGAGATTGAGAAGCATTCTTAATCATAGGATCTTAAACTTGAAGCTGGGAGGGATCTTAAAGGCCCTCAAGTCCAACCCTCTCATTTTAATTCTTTGGGAAATGACTAAATGAGGTGACGTGCTTGCTCAGGATCACAAAGCTCTTAAATGTCAGAGTTAGATTTGAACCAAGGACTTCTTGGTTTCAAGTCTAATAATCCGTTCAATCTGTTATCATAGTTCTTGTCAGCACTTTTCTATGTTCTGTGGATATGGGTTAGTGTAATGGAGTTTTATTTTACTAAGTAAGACACTAAAGCAGTTCTTAATAATTTCTAAGAGACTTATACATTTCTAATTCGTCCCATCTCTATAATATGTAATGTTTCCCTCTTAGTCCCACCTGTGGTGTAGTCACACTTTTAGTCTGGGTCCTCAGTTTCTCTAATCTGACTTTGAAGTTTAAGAAAATACTTATACAACTATCCATCCTATTGTGGAGCCTGGAATCTACCAGGAAACTTAGGACAACATATGACACATAATTCAATTTAAACATTGAAATGAATCATAATAGCAGAATAGGACTGATATAAAAATATTTTATCAATTTGCAGGTACTCAATTGCCACAAAATGCAATTGATGCAATCTACAATTCCATGCTCACAAAGCAAAAGAAATTTAACAATTAAAAAAAAGGCAATTCAGGTAGTCTGTCTAAACAGCCTAAGTGAAGATATGTTTCCTAAGTCCAAGGCATCACATTTTCTGATAGTGCCATATTACTTTGCATACTTGGAAGAGAGTTTCAGTTCATGAAATTGTATTATATTATTGAACAAATTTACAGGAAGTTCAATGTGTTCACGATATACCCAGGGAATTGTCAAGTTTCTCATCTCTGCCCTCATACTCAACTGTCTTCGAATTCTCTTCAGAGGTCCAGAGTATTCATCTAGATAGTTAATTATGCCATGAAAATCTGGAGAATGTATAAATCCAGTTAATACTGGACTGTCCTAAAGCCCTGCAACTTTGGAGGATCCTAGAAGGGCCATTAAGATAGCCCCTCAAGGTGGAGTTGCAATGCTCGAGATTAAATGAGCTATGTAAAAAAAAAATCAAATGAGCAACTATTTACCTTTCCATAAGGCTACCCCAGGTAGAACTGGTTATCTCACTATGACTAATTTGAAATCTAATTGCTGCAAACTTGCTTGAATTTGTCTATCCAATATTTTTTCAAGGTCAATGACATTTTTCTTTCCTAAATTAAGATTCTCCAGTTATGACTATTGAGTTGATTGAGTGTAAAAACAGAGGTGTCATACTTACTGCACTACTTATGTGGATCAACTTCTATGAAGAAGTATTTATTAAGTACCTACTGTATGCTAGGCTCTCTCCTAGGTACTAGAGATGCAAAGTAAAAAAACAACTTCCTTTCCCTCAAGGAGTTTAAATTCTACCAGGAAAAATAAGATATACAACGATTATACATGTAAAATAAAACCAAAGTAAATATAAAATCATTTTGTGGTAGGAGAGGCATCAGCACCTTAGAGAGGAGTGACATGATACAAGAGAATCAGAAGACTGTACATGGTACAAGGTCACACTGTGGAGCAATAGGAAGCTCAATTGGGAGTGAAGGAACGGGGCTTACATCCTGAGTCTGTCTTTTACCATTTCTGTGACCATGAACAAGTAATCTAACCTCTTGAGACCTCTGTTTCCTCTTATGTAAGAGATAGGAGTGGGCCTTGAGGCCACATGTACCCCTCTAGGTCCTCTAGTGCAGCCCTTTGACTGAATCCATAGGTGACTAGACCTTTAAAGGTCATTCTCTTCAAGCTCTAAATCTATTATTCTGCTCTATCATAGAATCAAACTTATTCAAGCTGGCTCATTCTCAGTCATCTTATCCACGTCCTGTTGTTAATCATCTGTAGAAGAAGATTCCAAGGAAAAGGAAAGAAACAAAAAAGTGATCAATGATTGGAGAATGGAAGACATTTATCTGGAGTAGAAAGACAAGAAAGACTGAACCACAGTTCTTTTTACCCCTATAAAGGGTAAGCCTGGACCTTCTGAAAAAGACCTATATCTCATATGCAATAGAGATTTCACAGGGCAAGCAGATACAAGTTTGACAAGTCCACTGGAGAATTTCAAGACACATATAGACTTTACCTGATTAATTGGAGATATGATACCTTTTAGGTAATTTCATCCAAAATGTGATAGAAAGTTTGCCAAAGCTCATCAATCCTACTACCCACCATCCACTTTTACTAATTTGTTTGGGAAAGAACGATGCAGTCAAAAGGAATATGAGGTATACATTTGATTACTTGAATTACCTTACTAGGAAATAGGAAAAAAAAGGCGGTAGGTAAGAAGCTGTTGATAGTTGTGAATATGGAAGAAAAATTGTGTGATAGATGTAAATATGGAAAAGAAAGGAAAATATAGGAAGTGAACAACTTGAGAAGACTGGATAAGCCTTATGAAAAGTTGAATAGTTACTCACTTGATTTTTTTTTTTTACATAGATCATTTAGTCTTGGGTATTGCAACTCTACCTTGAGGGGCTATCTTCATGGCCCTTCGAGCATATCCCAAAGTTGCAGGGCTTTAAGGTAGTCCAGTATTAAAGCACTAAAGGCAGCTAAATAGATAGTACAACGGATAAAACACTATAGCTAGAGTCAGGAAGACCTGGATTCCAATCTAGCTTTAGTCATTTACTAGCTGTGTGAACGCAGAGAAGTCACTCATGGTTTGTCTGCCTTAGAGTCTTCAACTCTAAAATGGGAATGGTATTAGTATCTGCCTCACAGGATTGTTATAAAGATCAAATGAGATAGTATTTGTAAAGTATTTAGCAGAGCATCTATTGTAGTTCAGTTGTTTCAATCAAGACCAACTCTTTGTTTTGGGTTTGTTTGTTTTTTTGTTTTTGCTTTTTTGGCAAAGACTGTAGTCATTTACCCTTTCCTTTTCCTTCTCATTTTACTGATGTGTTATTTGTCTGTTGTTTTTCAAGGGGACCAATGACATCATGGGGCAATGTCTTGACTTGTGCTTCAATTGCATTAAGTGGAACAGAATGGCATAAAGTCATCAATTTCCCAGGTTTAAAGTGATTTGCCCAGAGTCACACAACTAGTAAGTGTCTGAGGCTAGATTTGAACACTGGTCTTCCTGACTCCAGGCCAGACCACGCTATCCCCTGCACCTCAGGCACTTAATAAATTTTTTTTCTTTTGTCCTTCCTGTACTGTGTCTAGGCTCCTGATCATGGTCAGAGTTGGTTAAATTGTTTACATACCAACACATGAAATATGAGGAATGAAATGACTTGAAATCCCAAAATAAAGAAATAAGTGCAATTTTGTCAAGTCATTGATTTGGAGCTAGGAAGGACTTCAGAGACCACTACATTCAGAAACCTCATTTTAATGACAAGAAAACCAAGTCTATCCTGGTGAAGTGATTTGCCCAAGATCTCACAGGTAGTAAGTAACTGAGCTGGTGTTCAAAACCCAGAATATAACACTGCGATATACTACCTTGCCACTCATACCTTTCACCAATGCTTAGTCAAAGGGGACTGATAACTGGTATATATGAATGGAAATATATTAAGTAAACATATTCACGTTCAAAAGGAACAGATTTAGTCAGTTAACAAATATTTTATTAGTAGGGAACAAAGGAACAGCAAGACAGCAAGCATTTATTAAGCACTTGATATATTCCAGCCTGCGTTCTGGGCACTTCACAAACATCTTATTTGAGCCTCACAAATACCCTGGGAGGTAGACGCTATAGGAAACAGAGGCAGTCAGTGGTTAAGTGACTGCCCAGGGCCTCACAACTGGTAAATATCTGAAGCTAGACTTGAATTTCTGTCTTCCTGATTCTGGGGCCAGTGGTCTATCCACTTAATTATCTCTTAATAGATTTCTGTTATGTGCAGAATATTAAACTGGGCCATGGTAAGTCATCGTGTAGATGGAGTGGGAAGGTTGCCAGGATAAGAAGCAAACAGGACCTGCCTTCAGGGAACAAGCTTTTCTTACAAAGAAGTCAAATGCAACCAAAAATAACTGTAATAATATGTGTAACACGCATTTTAGAGAATTATAAATCAAAGTGCTTCGTAAGTCCTAATAGGTAAGAAATCTACAGAATGAACAAGAAAGACTTCTTGGAGAAGGTGGTGGGCTTGGGTGGGGGATGCTGTGGGACTTAGCTATAACCATGAAATTGTTTTCAGTAATCTTTGACAAATCATAGAGAGTAAGCAAAGTAGAAGAATGGAGATGGACAAACATTCTGATTTTCAAAAAGGAAACAGATATGGAAAACTAAATAAATTCTAAGACAAAATTTTATGATAGTTGGCTTGTTGGTTGTTGTCCTTCATTCTTTAAGAGGAACAAAATGACATCACTACACTAGAGTCAAGTTTCAATGTGTCTTACAATGGTTGATCAGACTAATATGAGCTCAGAATGCTCTACCACAGGTCAGGCACAGATGTCCATATGAACATTTGAGGTGGATTCCCTAAATTTGTGCATTCTGCATTTCCTTTCAACTGTTTCAATTTTGATTTTCTCATAGAGCACAATACCTTCTTTAATGTTAGCACACCATGCTGAGTGGTCCTGTGCCAGTGTCTGTCGTGTCACACAACCAATTCCAAAGTTCTTTAGGAAGACCTAGACAGTGTCCTTGTATCACTTCTTCTGACCACCATGTGAACTCTTGCTCTGTGTGAGTTCTCCATAAAATAGTCTTTTTGGCAAACATATGTTTTGATGGTTTTTGAACATTTTGAAATTGATAGTGATCACTGTCCCAGATGGGTCTTAAAAGAAATAAATAGTCCGGATGATCTTCATTTCAGTAGTGAATAGATAGATAGATATACATACTATATAGAGTCCATCTATCTATCTATCTGTCTATCATCTATCTATCTATCATCTATCTATCTATCTATCTATCTATCTATCTATCATCTATCTATCTATTCAGTAACATGTTGATAGCTATCATTCTGAACTTAAATATCAAATAAAATATTAATGTTCATATACTTCATTTGATATCAACTACTCCGTTTGGTTTCAATTCCACAAATATCATTCCCTGAGCTGGGTACTCTCTGGCAATTCCCCCAAACAACTCCTCACCCCTAAGTGTCTTCTTGTGTATTGTCTTTCTCCATTAGTTTGTAAGCCCCTTAAGGGTAGACTGTTTTTTTTTTAAACCACTAGCATGTAGCACAGTTCCTGGAACATAGTAGGTGTTTAATAAATATTTAAGCAAGTGAAATCTGTCTTCCACATTCATTCCTGTGATGTGATGAATCTCTGGTAGCATTTTTTTCTAGTAATCATTTAAAAATGGCTGTTGATGTAGAAAAGGAGACAAATATACGTGAGTTTGCAAACCTCTCATATATGAATCTTGCTTTTCTTTTAAAGTATATATAATTTTCATTGCTGTCATGCTTGTCCTTGCTTCCATTGGTTTTTCATTCTGTTTACTCTCCTCCTCCTTCTCCTCTCTCTCTCTCTCTCTCTCTCTCTCTCTTTCTCTCTCCCCCCATCTCTGTCTTTGTTTCTGTGTCTCTCTCTCTGTCTCTGTCTCTGTCTCTGTCTTTCTCTTCCCTCTAACCTTACCGTTGTTGAGTATCCATAAGGCTTCCAATTCTCTGCCACTACTAAAAGAACTGCTATAAATATTTTGTACACAGATATCCTTTTGTTCTTTATTTGGGACGTAAGTGGCATCACAGAGTCAAAGGTATACAGAATTTAGTGCCTTTTTTGTACACAGTTTCAAGTTGCCTTCCTGAATGCTTGGACCAATTCATACCTTCACAACTGGTGCACTAATGTGCCATTTTTTTGTAGTCCTTTTAACATTCATCATTTTTCTTTTTTACCCAATTTGATGTAAGAATTTCTTCCTTTCAAAAATGCCTATTCAAGTCACAACAGTTTGCATTTATATAACAATGTGCTTGTATAGTTACCTTTTTTCCCCAGTATGATATAGTTCATATCTCCACCTGTGCAGATAATACATCCTTAATGTTTTGCTAGACAATCTTCATAAGTTAAAGGCAGCTAGGTACTTCAGTGGATAGAGTGCCAGGGCTGGAGTCTTGAAGACTCATCTTCCTGAGTTCAAATCTGGGCTCAGACACTTATTAGCTGTGTGACCTTAACTCTGTTTGCCTCAATTTCTCATCAGTAAACTCAGCTGGAGAAGGAAATGGAAAACCACTCTGGTATCTTTGTCAAGAAAATCTCAAATGGGGTCACAGAGAGTCAGACAAAACTGAAAAACAACTCTACAACAACTTCATTAAGTTGCCATGGCCAAATAAATTGATCCCTTGGTGGCCAACGTTCTGGTAATAGGCATCCCCAATTTAGGGAAACTAGTCCTTAGAAAACAGGCATGCACTCCATGGTTGAGCTTTTCCTTGAAAACTTTCAGTGTAGTAGATGCTACCAGAGTTTGAACTTTACTACATTACAGAAATGAAAGTGGAAGACAGATTTACCTATATAGCAGTAGTGTAATTAAGACAAGTAGGTAGAATTCAAAGCTGGGTTCAAGATAAGAAAACAACTTCTGAGTCAAGTTGTCTCTTCAACCGCCATCCCCCAGTTCCCAAATATAATGGACTGCCTGGTGTGATACTAAGCATCCTGTCACTGAAAGTTTTCAAGAAGGAGCTAGATGACTATTTTTCAGAATTGTTATAGGAGGGATTCCTTCCTGAGTGGGAAGTTGAATGAGTAGTTTCTAAATTTTCTTAGAATTCGAAGATTGGTTATAAAAATACAAATTGTTTTTTATTTTGATTACTGAACCTTGTATGACAGGATATAGATATTTCAAGTAGCCTGAGAGAGCCTGACACAGTGAATGTATGACTTGTAGTCAGGAAGAATTAGGTTGAAAGCCCACCTCTAACACTTGCGACCTTGGGGAATATTTTTCTTCTATGGCCTCTGGACATAGGTCTTATCTCTCACCTGTGATCTGTGTTGTTAGAGGGAGTTCCCCAGGTTAAGGAAGTCACAAATCATTCAAACACATGTAGTCTGACAAAACTGCCCTATTCTTAAAGCAGAAGCACTTCATTATTGGATCTAAGGCTTGCATCTATCTTAAAATAATGGTTTTTAATGTAAAAAGCAGAGTAGAGACCTTTTTCTACATGTTTTACTTTTGTATCTTTGTGGTTTATGGCAAATGTGTATTGATTTTCCTTCTGAAATAAACTCAAACCAATTTCCCTTTTCAACATCCTCATTTCTGTTGGTTATATGACCGTTTCTCATCTCTCAATCTAGAAACTTCATACTTATCTGCACCTCCTTCCATTTCTTCACCTTCTTTATCTAATGTCATCAGATGCTGTCAATTTGTCCTTCAAAATGTCTCTAAGATTCAGCTATGCATCACTTCACACATGAATTACTGAGTCTCCAAGCTGATGTCCTTGATTCAGGTGTGTGCCCCAATTTTAACCAAATCTGCATGTTGATGGGGGAGGGAGACTTCTTTAAACATAATTTCCATTATGACATGACAAAAAAAAATGTTGGATTTGAAATCAGACAACCTGCATTCAATTCACAGCTCTGAAACTTACTACTTGTATTACCTTGGGCAAATTGCTTAACCATTCTAAACTTCAGTTACTTACTTGCAAATGAGGTGATTGGACGAGTCTCTAAGGTTTTATTGTTTTGCTCCATGAATCAAATCTATGAACCTGTGATTGCCACTTTTCTACTCAGAAGCCTGTGTTTCCCTATTTCCTGTTGAGTATATTTAAACACCTCCAAGTTTCAAAAGATTAGCCAAACTGTCCAAACTTATATATCCCATTATTTAAGGAACTGCTTCTCAGATGAATGTACTGAAAATATCTATTGAAGGTGCTGTAATGACTGAGGTAATAAAAGCTTCGGGGTATGATCTTTTAGCACTTTATGTTTAATTGTTTTCAGAGTTTTAAAGGTTATAACTAAGAAATATATCAAATAACTGAGGACTATGAGAAAATTATACATGGGGTCATACTTGACAGAGGGGTGGAAATATTAATTTTATTTTATAAATAAGAGATGAGTTGCTATCTAGGAAGAGGCACTGATCTGAGGCATTAGTTCATTTGCCATAAAAGAAGCTATAGGAAGAAAAAGAGGAGAAAGAGAAGATCATGAAAATGGAGTTAGAAGTAGATGAGTCAGATGAAAAGGAAAAGAGAGAGAGAGAGAGAGAGAGAGAGAGAGAGACCATGAGTTGTAGCAGCATGGCATGTAGCACCTGTGAGAATCCCATAACATATCAGTGTGAGTCTAAGTTGGGTGACTTAACCAACCTAATGGATAAAAGTAGGTCTCCATGACATGCCTATGTTATAAGAGAAAAGAGAAATTGTGTTTCACAGTCATTGGGAAGGCTTCCTTAAGAAGACAGACCTTGATAAGCTGTACCTTTGAGACCTAGATAGGATTTTGATAGGCAGAGAGGAGGGCTAGACATAGAAGACAAAGGGAACAACGTGAACAAATCCATGGAAGTAGAAATACATCTGGAGGAGAGAATTGAGGAATAAAGAAACAGGTTAGAAAGACTGTGGTGGTGAAAGAAATTAGCCTGATTAGACTGAAGGATATTCTGGCCAAGAGAGCAATAGTAGTGAAGGTTTAAAGATGAGAGAATATAAAGTATTTATAGAAGGGTAAGCAAGTAGAAAAATTTGAAACATAAAGGCTAGTGTAAGATAAGACTATGAATGAAGATTGAGGCTAAGAGTGCTCATTGCTTTGAAAACCGGGCTAAAAAGTTTAGATTTTATTGCAGTCAATAGGGAGCATTTGAGGATTTTTTTTTTTTTTTTTAGCACAGAAGTGTCATGATCATATGTAGCCTCTAGTGTGAGGAATTTGAATGCAGAGAAATCAATTCAGACAGCAATAAAGGCATGAAGTTATAAGGAGCCTCAAGGGGAAATGGAAAGGAAGGAACTGATGGGAGAAAGAAACAATACATAACTGGACCTTGTGCTTAATTAGAGATAGGAGAGGAAAGGGAAAAGTCAAAGATGATTCTAAATTTTGCATCTGGGTGACTTAGAAATTTAGCACTGGAAGAGATCTTAGATTTCTTCTGATTCTATATCTTCATTTCAAAGGTGAGAAATTTAAGAGTCAAAGAGCTTAAATGACATACCCAAAGCCATACTATTATTTAATTACAGAACCACGATTAGAACCTAGATATAAAAGCAGCTTTACCAAATATTCTTTTTTTAATCCACTGAGAGTTTATTCCAGAAAGAATTCTGATTTTCTCATTTAAACAATGATGACTTCACAAGGAGTAATCATGGGGCATTTTCTCAAGAATGCCCTTTTTGGGAGGCACATAAATTCTTAATTTTTCTTTAGGGGAAAAATGCTGATGCTGAATTTCCAAGTTGTAGCATTGTTCCCTTGAATCTCCTATCTACCTAAATACTAGTCTTAGACCACAGAGAAAAACACTTCATTCAAGAACTATACAAAAAAAATCACTATGCCAGTCTCTGTAGTCTGTCAGGCCAACTTAGTCCGTTAAATGTCCTCAGATATCTTTATTTCCCAAGTTCAGGCTCAGAATTAAACTGTTGGGGGCATTTATGAGATGACAGTCATGCTGGAATGTTGCATATTGGCTCAATAAAGATAGAAATATTCTTAATTCTCATGCTTTTCTTAGTTAACAATGTGGTTTCACTTTAGTAGATACCCTCAAAAAAAAAAAAGATTCTTCAAAGCTCAAGAAGTGGTATGTGTATGTAGTGGGGGGGCATGTGTTTCAGTGGGCAGCAAAAGAGGGGATAGTATGTAAAACTGTTGCAAAACACAAACAGGTTGCAGTATGTAAAACACAATTCCCCATGCAATCATATGCACATACGCTGATATTCATTCTCTGAATCTTCAAGTAATTTAAAAGGATAATTAGTGTGTGGTGTCTGCATTGGTTCCTCTGAGGGTTAGTGTCCATCCTGTTTGTCACTGTTTCTCTCCTAATCCCTTCTAATGAGGGTTTATGTTAACATGGCTAAGCACTTGCAGATATGCACTACCAAGCTAGGTAAGCTTAGAGGAGACATGCTGTTCAAATGTCACTGCCTTTGGCTATCTTGCTAGAAGATACTGACTACTGCTTCCTTGGAAGGTTTTTTTCAATAGAAAACTTATTTATGTTAGTTTATAAGCTTTTTCTTATTGTATATGCCATTTAGAGGTGGGAGAGGGGGGGAATCTTCCATGATATTATCTATGCTTAGATTTCCATTTGTTTACAGTATGGTTTATTGTTGTTGTGTTGGTGGGGGTTTTTGTTTCAGTTTGATTTTTTCTTTCATTTCCAGAGTTGGTAACCCTAAAAGTTGAATTTCCTTCTCTTTGTGAAAGACAAAATGCCTTAGACTGTGTTGCCTTGAGTTGGTTGTTTGTTTTTCAGTCAAGTTAATGATCATTCCAAGATGGTTTCTCCATAGAAGTGAGCTGTACATAGGTGTACTTCATAGTCCTTTTGTCCAGCTTCAACTTCAGAAGGATTTGAGAGCCTAATTTGTAAGGCCCTGTTTTATCTGAGGATTAAAATATCAAATATTTTCAAAGTTTTCTAAAGGGCTTCTATTCCCCACTATGTTTAATTCAGGCTTAACCTCAGGCTTGGAGGTTACAAGGATTTATCAAAAAAAAAAAAATAAGTGGGAGAAGATAGTTTTTAAATAAGGCATCTGTAGCTTTTATTTCCATATGGGGAACATTGGCCATTGACATAGGTGAGTCTTTTGAGTCAATATCAATTAAAATGTCAAATTGTGAGAAAATACTATATAAAATCACAGTTTGCAGTAGTAAAAACACATGTGTTCTATTTGTTAATATACAAGGAGTTACACACAGGGTAAAGATAAAATGGCACTGCTCAGCTTTGTTGCTTCAAATAAAAACTAATGTGTTATGGAGTGAGACCAGTTCAATAAGCAAACATTATTAAATGCCTACTATGTGCTCGTTCTTGGGAGTACAAAAGTGGAACAGTTCCAGCTTTCAAAGTGTTTACATTCTATTGGGCCAAAAAACAAATGTCAACACAGCATTTGTTTGTTAGTGCCTGTCCCCTTCCCTCACTCCAACTGAGCAGACTCCCTGTATCTGGCACCACTGCTTGAGGAGGCCCCAAAGTGTTTGGAATCACTCAGAATTAATCAGCTCTCCTGGGGCTATCTTAGACTTCCCTTTTGTTGAAATCTTCAAATCCCTATTGGTATTATGGCAAGAAATGAGTCATATGAGTATGCTGGAGAGGAAAATCCTCTAAACAGAGATATCCCAATTGATGCTTACAATTTCCCAGAGTAATGAAAGGGTCATCATGCAAGCTTTTCCTCAGGCTATCTGGACACAGAACCTTAATAACCTATGCCTGTCCTGCCTAATCATTTGGGGATATCTTGGGGTTTACAGAATCCCCTAAAGGATAGCCCATTATTTACGTACTTGAGGTGGAAGAGAAGGAAATAAGTTCTATTCCATAAGCTTTCTTTTCAAGACCCAAAAGGATACCTATATGATGCAAGTTTTCTTGAAATTGCTTTTTACCATTAATTTATAGAAGAAATAGAGAGCTGGATATGCCTCTTGTTACCATATATACATTGCATTATTGTGAAAAAGATAAGTTTGCTTCATTCAATTCTCTTCAACTTCAATTTACTTCAACTAGAATTTAATAAACACGTACTATGTGTCAAGTGCTATTCTGGGTCCTGATCATGTAAAGATAAAAACCAAATCATCTATTTTCATCCGGTGGATATAATATGTAGTTAAGTAAATACAAAATGGTATAAAGTAATTTTTGTGAGGGAGACAACATTGACAACCTTGTGTACAAGGTGCTACATTACCTGTGTCAAGGTAGAATCCAGAAGTTCCAAGAGCAGAAAAAGGAGTGAGTGAATTCCAGGCATGGGACATACCTGAACAGCAGCACAGGATGAGGCTATAGGGAGGAACATTGGATAAACAGGTCATTTTGACTGGAATAATGAGTATAAGAGATTGTGCAATATGCAATATAAAACAAGAAGAGCTAGGAAGGAGTTGGCTTTAAATCCAAGGCTGAAGATTTTGTATTTTATCCTAGAGGCAACAGGAGCCACTGAAGATTTTTGAGTAAGAGAATGACAAGGACAGATCTGGTGTTTTGGCAGCTACATGGAAGATAGATAAGAGAGCCAAGAGACTATGAAACCACCCCCCATCTGTCAGCCCTCAAGATGATATACTTTTGCAAAGACTGGAATTTCTGTAGTTTCTTTTGCTACTTTTCTTATTATCTTAAAAAGGAAAAAAAAAACCCTGAACATCTTAGAAAGTAATTCCCTTCTCTTGTCTCTGGATTAGGTTGTTTGGATTGAGGTTAGAGGAGTAAGCAAAGTGTACCAGAAAGTCAGAACAGTTCCCATATACACAGGATGCTCCTTAAATGAGAACTTGTTTGTAGAAAGGTGTTTTCAGAAGGGAGGCCCATCAATCAAATGGATCCTTGCCTTCTGGGACTATGTGTCCCAGACTGCTTAAGGAAAAAGACAATATTTACATACTCAGCAAAAGCTTCAGAAGGCAACAAGAGGAAGTGAGATCTGTGTTTTCTAGGCAGGGGGATATGGCTGTGTACTCAAATGTGACTAGTGTATTTTTGAGCTTTAAAAGCTAATATTTATAAGGGAATATTAATCAAGAGGGGAAATCACTTGAGTATTCAGAGAGAAAAATGTTGATAAAATGAAGATTTGATGGAATTGGGCCAGAAAGAAGCAAGAGTGGATTAGGTGGATTTTGAAGCTTTAGTTGCACTCATGTTCCTGATTGCTGAAGTTAGCAATTTTGATAGATACCTCCTTAGAATTTCCAGCAAGGTGGAGCTGTTTCCTTTGGGTAAGGGAGGATGTGCCATATGAGGAGCATGTTTAGTTTTCCCCCACCTCCCTCCAAGTATATTTAGGTGTTTACTTGCTTGATGACTTTAGAAGTAATCTGTACCTTTTGCATTTTTTCCTGTGATTATTTCTGACCTTTGCAACTCTGCTAAAGCATCTGGCATCCTGGGAATTCGCTCAGGATTAAATAATCCTATAGGAGTTTCAACAATAAAATAATGGGACTATATTTTAAGAAACATCCCCAAAATTTCATTTGCAAGTGAGTATTGTTCAATTCAAAGCTGGCAATCATGTTAAGGGTAATTTACCTTGGTTATTCAGTTAAGACCTTAACTAGCAAGAAATAAATTTACCCATTCTTATTTCAATGATGGTGCCATTGTTGTTTTTTTTTTTAAATTAACCCAACTTTTCAGAGCTATCCTTTTAATATTTCTTTCAGAGATAATCATATATGTTGTGTTTTAAAGTATTCCCATTGGTGTCAAACCTTTGTCCTTTTTTTAACTCAGGGGGAAAATCATTTGGCTAAATATGGTGTATAAAGACGGTAACCAAGTTTGGTAGGACATTGTAACAGTTTAGGCTGAACTCATGCTGGTCCATTTGGTGATTCATTTTCAGGATCTGAACAAAATGAGGAAGTTTTATTTTCACAACCCCCTCTTTCACTGCTCCAGGCCAATAAAGCAAGACAACTCATCCTGCCCCACTCCCCATAGACAGTGGGGATGTCCATGGGGGCATGATCATAAATGTTCCTAAAGTCTATAAGAATGAGCCCATGCCCACTGGAACAACATCAAACCCAGCTATCTCATTATAACAGAATCTGTCTCACTTTCTCTTCACCAGAATACATCAGATTAGATGGTTGGGACCAGGAATGGTCCATAAAGAGCATCTTGGACTGGAATGAAAAGAGATACTAACATTCAACAAAAAGGAGGTTTATTTAGAAACAACATGAAAAAGAATATGTGTGCACGTATGTATATGTATATGTAATATGATACACACATATACATATATACACATGTATACATCTCTCTCTCTCTACATATATATATATATATATATATATATATATATATATGTATATAAATATATAATTTAGCAATGGTCCTGCATTGATTCAATGGGTGCAGCTTCCTTGACTTTGCATTTTCTATGGCAGCATGCCTCTTAGAAGCAACTATAAAGCCTGAGATATTCATACCTACCCTTAAATTGGACTTTTGTTCTTTTTTTTAATGTTTATTTATTTTTAGTTTTCAACATTCATTTACACAAAATTTTGAGTTCCAATTTTCTCCCTGCCTCTCCCCTCCCCCCACCCCATAATGCCTTGCATTCTGATTACCCCTTCCCTCAATATGCCCTCCTTTCTACATACCCCATCCCTTGCCTTATCTCCATCTTCCCTCTTTTCTTGTAGGGCAACATATATTTCTGTACCCGATTACCTATATTTCTTATTTCCTAGTTGTATGCAAAAACAATTCTCAACATTCGTTCCTAATATTTTGGATTACAACTTCTCTTCTTTCCTCCTTCCCCACCCATCCCCACTGAGAAGGCAAGCAATTCAATATAGGCTATATATGTGTAGTTTTGCTAAAGACTTCCATAATAGTCATGTTGTGTAAGACTAACTATATTTCCTTTCATCCGATCTTGTCTCCCATTTACTCTACACTCTCTTTTGACCTTGTCCCTCCTCAAAAGTTTACTTCTAATTACTCCTTCCTCCCATTTTCCCTCTCTTCTGTCATTTCCTTCACACCATTTGTCCCCTTTTTCCCTACTTTCCTGTAGTGTAAGATAGATTTTCATACCGAATTGAGTCTTCATGATATTCCCTCCTTAAGCCAAATGTGAAGAGAGTAAGCTTCACTTTTTCCCTCTCACTTGTCCCCTCTTCCCCTCTATTGAAAAAGCTTTTTCTTGCCTCTTTTATGACAGATAATTTGCCCCATTCCAATTCTTTCTTTCTCCTCCCAATATATTGCTCTCTCACCTCTTAATTTTATTTTTAGATATCATCCCTTCTCATTCAACTCACCCTGTGCACTCTCTCTCTCCCTCTCTCTCATATATATATATATATATATATGTGTGTGTGTGTGTGTGTGTGTTTGTGTGTGTGTATAATTCCTCCAACTACCCAAATACTGACAAAAGTCTCAAGAGTTATAAATATTATCTTTCCATGTAGGAATATAAACAGTTCAACTTTTAGAAAGCCCTTTCTGATTTTCTTTCCTGCTTACCTTTTTATGCTCCTCTTGATTCTGGTGTTTGAAAGTCAAATTTTCACTTCAGTTCTGGTCTTTTCATCAAGAATGCTTGAAAGTCCTCAATTTCATTGAATGACCATTTTTCCCCCCTGAAGTATTATACTCAGTTTTTCTGGGTAGGTGATTCTTGGTTTTAATCCTAGTTTCTTTGATTTCTAGAATATCATATTCCAAGCCCTTTGATCTCTTAATGTAGAAGCTGTTAGATCTTGTGGTATCCTGATTATATTTCCACAATGCTCGAATTGTTTCTTTCTACCTTCTTGCAATATTTTCTCCTTGACCTTGGGACTCTGGAATTTGACTATAATATTCCTAGGAGTTCCTCTTTTCGGATCTCTTTCAGGAAGTGATTTGTGAATTCTTTCAATATTTATTTTGCCCTCTGGTGCTAGAATATCAGTGCAATTTTCCTCGATAATTTCATGAAAGATGATGTCTAGGCTCTTTTTTGAGCATGGCTTTCAGGTAGTCCCATAATTTTTAAATTGTTTCTCCTGGATCCATTTTCCAGGTCAGTTGTTTTTCCAATGAGATATTTCACATTATCTTCTATTTTTTCATTCTTTTCGTTTTGTTTTGTAATTTTTTGGTTTCTCATAAAGTCATTAGCTTCCATTTGCTCCATTTTGCTTTTTAAAGAACTATGTTCTTCAGTGAGCTTTTCAACTTCCTTTTCCATTTGTCTAATTCTGCTTTTTAAAGCATTCTTCTCCTCATTGGCTTCTTGGACCACTTTTGCCAATTGAGTTAGCCTATATTAAAAGGTGTAGTTTTCTTCAGCATGTTTTGGGTCTCCTTTAGCAAGCTGTTGACTCAGTTTTCATGATCTTCTTGCATACCTCTCATTTCTCTTCCCAATTTTTCCTCCACCTCTCTTGCTTAATTTTCAAAATCCTTTTTGAGTTCTCCACTGGCCTGAGACCATTGCATATTTATTTTGGAGGTTTTGGATGCAGAAGCCTTGACTACCTCTGATGGTATGCATTGTTCTTCCTAATCCAAAAGAATGGAAGAAAATACCTGGTAACCAAGAAAGTAACCTCCTATAGTCTAATTTTTTCTCCCTTTTTTGGGGAATTTACCCAGTCAGTTACTTGACTTTTGAGTCCTTTCTCAAGAGGAGGGTATACTCTCGGGACCTGCAAGTTCTCAGTTCCTCCAAGGTGGCACAATCAAGGGAGAGCAGTATGTTCCTCTCCTGGTCTGTGAATTGATCTGGGAGCAACCAAAATCTTTTCTATCTAGAAACTGAGAGTAGAATTCCCTCTCCACAACTGCCTTCAACTCCCCGACACCAGTGCTCCTCCTTATCCCAGGCCCACGCTTAAGGCTGAGATTCAGATCAGCCAATCAATTCCCCCAGGGGCTCAGGAGGAAGACTCCAAAAATGGACAGTGCTGCTGCAGTGGCTAATGCCTGTGGTTCAGACCACTCTTCCCTCTCCTGGGTGAAGAAGCCCTCCCACTGACCTTTGAAGCCATCTGTGGTGTTTGTGGATTAAGCAATCTGGGAACTGCTGCTGCTGGTGGCTCCCTGAAGTCTGTTCCAGGTCCTGACTCTGCTGCCCAGTGCTGGGCTGCCTTCTGCTCTGCACTTGGTATGATCGTGGTCTGGAAATCTTCTTCACTCTGTTGTTTTGTGGCTTCTGCTGCTCTGGAATTTGCTTAGAGTCATTTTTTGCAGGTATTTTATGGGTTATGTGGGGGAGCTTCTACAGGTCCATCTTTCTACTCCACCATCTCAGCTCTGCCCCCTATATCTTCTCTGGGCTTTTGTTTTTAGGCAACCAAAAAGTCATGCCATTGGTTCAGTCTTAGTCCAGCGGACTAATTTTATCTCAAGAACAGTTTTATTATCTTTGAAAGGAAACACTAGCCTACGTAACACTAACCTATGTTTGTGTGAAACTCACAAAACCATTCATAAAGTATCCCATATAGAATTTTTTAAAAAGAATGATGATGATGACATAATTAAAAGAAGTTTTAATCACCCAAGAGTAGTACTTTGAAAACTAATCATTTTTTCATGTCTTTTTAGAGTCTGAAATATTGTCTAAAAAGTCAGAGATACACTTATTTATGGGAGGGTGGGAATCATATGATTTTTGGAACTGGGAGAAATGTTTGAGGTTAGCTAGTCTAACTCCTCATTTTACCGACAAATGACCTGAGAGCTGCGACTTGTCCAAGGTGACAGAAGTAGAATGTGGGAAACTGAAATTGAGTTACCAGATTTTCTGTTTCCCACTTCAGTGTTTTTACCACCATGCTGCTTTATAATCACCCTCTACAGTGACACCCTAGATAAGACCAGGGAATTAATAATGGATACCTTTAGTTACTAAAAATCAAATTTATGTCTTATCTAAGTTCAGTAGTTAGTGAAATGGGTTAATAAAGCATAGCACTCCATGTGTTAGGTATCATTGGGATATCTCCATCTTCAGATTTGAGTTAATTTATCTGTAAAATGAAAATTGTCATAATTAAGCTCTTCTCTAACTCATTAGCATTTCCTGACCATCAAATCTTCAATGGTAAGAACAATACTACTAAGAAGAAGGGAGAAATGTGAACTGCTCTAATTTATTTAAAAGATTCATTTTCAGACAATCATAGAACCATACAAGGAAACAAATTTTTTTGAGACCACTATTCTGTAGGTTCAGATACCTTGAATCAAGACTCTTTTTCTCAATTGATGTATAAGCAAAGACACTCAAATTGCACCTCATGGTTTGCAAAATCAGTCACTTTCAAACTGACTTCCAATCTCCAATGTTGCTAGCTAATTTAAAGAAAAAGAAAAAAAATCAAGACCAAAGATTCCTTTTCATGTTCATATCAGGGCTGCCCACATTTTCGTGATGGAGAGGGAAAAAAACTATGTAAATGTTAACACACTGCTTTCCCACAGTAAAGTCACAGTGATATCACTCAGGTTCCTTGCCACAGCATAGCTCCAATAACTTGCCTTGGTTATTCAGTTAAGACCTCAACTAGCAAGAAATAAATGTATCTGTCTAAGCCCTCCAATTCCCAGGGGCTCCATAAATTGACAGGGTAGATGACTGAGTCATACAGGATAAAAGCAAACCAATTTTTTTCTTTGCTTTTGGTTGTCTGGATCATCACATAAAGATAAAAATCATAAGGAATGAAAGGACCTGCCCTTCCACTGCTAGTTGCAGTTGGTAAGTTGTTATTGGGCTGTGGGAGGTGGTAGGAAGTAGGTTGAAATGGTGAAGTTGCTATCTAGGTATCTCTTTTTTCTCTAATTTCTGAGGGTGATAGATTACCTTCTAGTCATGAAGTTGTCAAATTCAGCATCTTGCAAGGTATTTGAGAGAGATCTATCCATCAGAGACCACCTGTTATGGCAAGTTTACCCTAGAACTTTCTTTACTAGTCCACTTCCAACCAAATCAGCTAAGATTGGGTATAGGATTTGGAACCAATGGAGGGTTTACCTCAAAATTATTACATGCTCATCACATTTCATCATATTAGTCCTCTTAGGACTAAGCCCAGAAACTTCCCTAGGGAACAGATAATTGGGATATTTCCTTTTCAATAAGAAATAACAAATGTAGCTTCAGAAGTCTGTGAATCCATGGGATATTGTAGGATATAACTTAATAAAGGTACATTGTTCCTAAATTCTATATCTTTTTGCTAAATTGGGTGCATTTTAGACAGCTCAAAGATACTTAGAGATAATAATATTCTAGAGATAATATAAACATACATTATCAAAAAGTCCATGTATTTCAGTTCTTATCAGAAGACTCACAGAGAAAAAACTGGATCATAAGTATATTAAATGTGTTCATTTTTGAGATGTCTTGGTGTTGAGGAGAAATAGTTTTATTTTGGGGAAAAAATTCAGTATAATCAGTATAAAATTGGGCAATTTAATTTAATTCAACAAACTTATTTATACATCTTCTATGTACAAGGTACTAGGTTAAGAGGCTGAGATACAAAGATGAAAAAAAAATGTATTCCCTGCCCTGAAGGGCCACACACTTAATGCTTCTTAGCCAAGAATGAGGATAAACTTCCCTTGCATATATCCAGCCATAGCTATAAAATTCTCATGTTCCTGCCATATTCAGATTTATAACTTTGTCCATCATAGCATACCAAATTTGGGTATACATGGTACAATGAAAAGAAAAAAAAAATAGATTGCTGAGGGGAAAATGAACAGAGCTTCTCTCAGATAAAGCTTTGTAAATTTCTTGGCATGATTTTGTTCTCCCTCTTCCATCTCAATTTAAAATATCTTTTAATTTGAATCTGGGTATGAAGACATTTTAGATATATTAGGAACCATTATGACTTTGCCTTTTAAAAAAAGATAAAGTCAAACATATTTTTCTTTTAACTAATACCATGGGAAAATTCTAAACATCCTGATCAGGTGTCACCATTGTGGGATAGAAAAGAGCACTAGAATAAGAAGAAGGAGTACCAGGTCTTGATCTCAATTCTTTAGTTGTATGACTCTGGGAAAGTTAGCTTTTCTGAGTTGTAATTTCTTCATTAATAAAATGAGTAAGGTGGGTTAGATCAGAGTGTGAAACACAAGGCCACATGTTGTCACAACTCTTCTAAGGTCTGTGGAAACAGATTACAATGTAACTGGGAAATATTTAACAAAATAAATTAAAATATATTTTTGTTATTCAGTAATGTCCAACTCTTCATGATCCTGTTTGAGGTTTTCTTGGAAAAGATATTGCCATTTCCTTCTCTAGTTCATTTTACAGATAAGGAAAGTGGGGCAAACAGGATTAAGTGGCTTGCTCAGGGTCACACAGCTGGTAAGTGTCTGAGGCTGAATTTGAATTCAGTCTATCCTAAATCTAGGCTTGGTGCTCTATTCACTGCACCACCTAGCTGCCCCCAAAATACAATAAAACATAGATATTACATTTTAAAACAAAGTCAGCATGCAGCTGCAGGGTTCCTTATGTAAAGATCAATGGCCCCCTTTCTATTTGAGTTAGACACCATTGGACTGGATAAGGGATGGCGAGCCTGCAGCCTCCAGGCCATATGTGGCCTTCTAGGTCCTTGGGTGCATTTTTTTGAGTTCAAGTTTTACAGAACAAGTACTTGGTTGAAGGGGATGAGATTATATTTGTAAAGCACTTAGCACAGTGCCTGGCACATAGTAAGGAGTTAATAAATGCTTCTTTCCTTCCCTTTTCATGCCTTCATTTTGTTCATTGCAGAAGAAAAGGAAGAACATCCCTTTTCTCATCCAACACATTTTCAACTTTAAGAAGATCTATGGGCACCTCTTCTATTTTGTATATAGAGAATGAGAACGATTCTGGATCCTGGAAATATGAAAAATCTGCCTATTCACAGAGCTATCCCAATGGGGACCCAAAGAAAGAAAAGCATTCTTCTTATGTGACTTGGGAAGAAAGTTGTGGAGGACTGTTGACCTTGAGTGAGTTGAGGAGGTTGACTGGAAACCACTGGAAAATTCTGTTGGTACATGCAGAAGGGAACTTACTATCAGAAGTCATGTTTTACAGAGCTAGAATCTGTCCAGTGGTGCTTTGTTGACATGCAGATTTATCTTTTTAAGCTGCTTTGAACATCCCCATCTTCCTATCATTTACGTATAGATTGTACATAAGTGATAATGCAAAATGATGCCATCAGGGCAAGTGACAAAGTTGGTATTGTGGGAGTACATTTGAGGTTGGATACAAAATTGACGCTGAAGGTGTCGGCTTGGAAAGGGGTTTTGTGGATACTGTTATAACCACAAAGAAAATCCTTTAGATATAAAAGAATATCCTTTGAGGGTTTGGGGACTGTCAGAGTCAGGACCAGGGTTTGTTTTCAGATTTCTGACCTTCATCTTACCTCAACCAACACATGTGGGCCTAAGATTTCCCACACTCATCAATGAGTGTAAACATAGGTCAGAGAACAAGCACGATCTACTCAAAGGTTAGAGGTGATTCAGTATTTTTTGGTTATTCTACCTTTTCTATTTTGACCTCCTAGTCTCTGGACCCTTCTGCCTGCTTGTTTAAATTTATCACATAATCAGGAAGGATTTCTTGAGCATCTGCTACATGAAACAAACTGTTAAAATGCTAGGGATGTAAAGGGAAAAAAAGGAAATAATCCTTGGCCTCAAGAACTTATGAGAGACACACAGAGAGAAACAGAGAGATAGAGAGAGACAAAGAGACAGAGATAGAGAGAGAAACATATACAAGCTACGTACATTCAAAACATCCTCCTGACAAATACACAGTAATTTGGAGAGTGAAGGCAGTAGCAGTAAGGGGTAGGTAGTGTAACAGAGGAAGTGTGGAAATGAACCTTGGAGGATAGTAGGGATTCTAAGGGGCAAAGGTGAGGAAAGAGCGTGTTCTAGACATAGAGGGTAGTCTGGACAAAGGTATGAGTACAACAAATGGAATATCACATGTCAGGGACAGTGAGACAGCCCTACGTGTTAGAGTACATACAGTATGAGGAGGAGTGAAGTATTATAGGGTAAATTGGTTAAATTGGAGCGATACTTTGAATACCTTCAAATGTCGATCAGAGGAATTTGTATTTGGTCTGTTTCAGTTGGTGAGCAGATTGTGACATGGTCATCCCTGTACTCTAGGAAGACTGCTTTGACAGCTGTATGTAGGCTAGATCAGAGATGGGATAGACAAGGCAGAGACAAATTAGGAGGCTATGGCAATAACTCAAGGGAGAGATTAGAAGAGCTTAATCTGGGGGATGTGGAGAGGTGACTACAGGAATGGAGTGAAAAACAAGGTTGCGAGAGGAGTGTAGGGAAAATTGACAAAATTTTACAATTTATGGTACTTGCTTACCCTTCACTACCTCAACTGGCATCACTGCTTTTGACTATTTATTTGACTGAAGACCAATGGTATCTGTGAGATTTCTTTGAGAATTCTTGTCCCAGTCCCTCCTGGCTAACCCTAAGACACTCAATCCCCTGGTTTATATCTCCATGTCTATTGAGTGTACTGCTCAATCCCAGGTGATCCTTAAATTTTCTATTGCTTCTAACCACCTCACCTATTGTTGAGTGATAGCAATTGTCAAAATGTCAACTACTCACTCTTATAATACACACAACCCTACACCCCACCATCTACCTACAAAAACACCCTCCCAGTCCATCAGAAATAATCACGGCTGATTATTTCACAGATTAATCAGCTGTCTAAAGCAATATTCCAAGAAATAATATTTCACCATATTCCATTTACCTGTTCCTACTCGTTTCCTTACCTGTTCACAGTATTCCTGGGTCATGTTCTATGGATGCCTACAATGTTCTAATAATGTCCTGGCTCAAATACAGGAACAGTAGAGAAGCACTCTATCATTTATAGGCTGATGTTTTTATTAAGCAGAGCCCTAAAGAGATATTTACTTAATCAAAAATAGTTTTTAACTCAGCTTTAATGCTCCCAGGGAGTTCAAAGATGTAAAATATTATGTACTTTTAGAACCAGCTCTATCTGTTCAGAGAAGTCAAGTGTGTAATCCATAACTATCTACTTAATCTATGTTGAGATCTTTGTTGGATCATGCCTGAAATATATTGTCTTGTTCTCAGTGCTACATGGTTGCTTTAAAAGAGGCAGAATGAAAGAAACTTTACTGTACATGCCTTTGAAATGTCAGCTCTTTCAAGAAAGTGGCTATAGGTCTCATGATGCCAAGTAAGAGACAGGTCAGTAACACCACTAGATGATGAATCCTACAGCTTAGAATCCTACTTCTTGCTGTAGGACTCAACCTAACATGAACCATCCCTTTGTAACTCTTCAAATTTAACTATTAGACCCTCTGTTGGAAGGACAAGTGCTTTACGATATAATGGATTGCACTGAGCAAATCACAATCACTCATCTGTTCTTGCTTGTGTCCCATATATCTCTCTGGGAAATGGATTGATAGGTTTAGAATTTCAGTTAGTGGCAGTGGGACAGAGGTTTTCTTTGTACCAAGTAACCTGGCTTCTCTCCAGAATTGAAGTTAAGATAATGATTGCATCCCTCGTACCATGCTCAAATTAATCAAGGTGATCCCTAACAAATACATTCCCCTTCGGTCTCACTTGTTTCTAGGAGTAACTAAATATTAGTGTGGATTTATAAAGCTGGTCCAAACTGTGTCAAAGCCCAGAGTAAGAGAAAGCAAGGATTATTGTGGATGGTTAGGTTAGTACAGCCAATAACTTCTCGCTCCTTTCACTACTTCATTTTTTGTACTAAAAGGATTCTGATTCTACTTCATCACCGCATGACACCTTCATGGAGCCAACTGGGGAGTTTTATCTTTTGCATTATTTTCCTTCATGTGTTTCTCCCATAGGTTTACTTTTGTCACAGGATAAGTTAAATCATCAGTCTTCATTTTGTCATCTTTAGTATCTTTGTCAAGTGATTTAGATGAAAATATAGAAAACACGCTTATCAAATTTGTGAATGACTTCCATTTGAGAAGGAAAGCTAACAGATAGCAGAATTGGAATCCAATAAGTTTTTGTTAATTTGGAATAACAGGGTGAGTTTTTAAAAGGTACTATTTAAGAAGGATAAATATTAAGGCCAATATTTGGTTTAAAAATTCAGTTACACAAGTAGAGCATGAAATAAATATGACAACAACTAAAAGTCCTTAGAAAGGAGATGGAGGAAGGTGGACTACAATTTCAATATGTCTATAGTTTGATATTCAGCAATGTGTTCTTAAGCTTTTAATGTGACGTGCCTAAGTTGAGGGAGGTGATAGTTCCATTAGACTCTACTCTGGTCCAAACAAATTTGCAGCATGTGTCCACTTTTGGACATCACCTTTTAGGAAGGAAATAGGTAAATTGGAGCACACCTAAAGAAGGACAACTAGCATCATGGACAAGGCTAAAAACTACATTGGACCATAATCATTTGGAAGACCTGGGGATGGTTAACCAGGAAAAGGGAAAACTGAATGAGTACATAATTGCTGTCTTAATGTAGTAGAGTCATTGTGTAGAAGAGGGATTGTTGATGGTTTTTAGTAGAGTCAGTCATGGCCAACTTTTCATGATTCCCATCTAAGGTTTTCTTGGCAAAGATACTAGAGTTGCTTGCCCTTAACCCTCTTTGCCTCAGTTCCTCCTCTGTAAAATGAGCTGGAAGAGGGATTATATTTTATTTTCAAATTATTATTTTACATGCAGCTATTGTTTAGTCATTTCAGTCCTGTCCAACTCTTTGTAACACCATTTTGGATTTTCTTGACAGAGATCCTGGAGTGATTTGCTGTTTTTTTTTCTCCTGTTCATTTTGCTGATGAGGAGACTGAGGCAAACAGGGTTAAGTGACTTGTCCAGGTCACTCAGCTAGTAAGTGTCTGCAGCCAGTCAGGAAGATGAGACTTCCTGACTCCAGATCCAGTACTCTTTATATTTATTTATACATATTTTACATATTATTTTATATGTTATATATTATTAGTATTTTATCGGCTATATAACGTCCTGGAGAGCCACTGGGAGACAGATTTTGGCTTAGTATTACAAAAAACTTAAGGGTAATTAGAATTATCCAAAAATGGAATTGATTGTCTCTGAAGGGAGCAAATTTCCTGATATTTGCTGCATCCGGTGGCATTCAAGTGAAGGTTTAATGATCATTTGTCAGGGTTGTTGTACGGAGCTAGGCTAGGCTAGGCTAGAAGAGGCCCTTTCAACTCTACAATTCTAGAATTCTCTGAATCTCTTTTTCTTTGCTATGAGTAAAATGAGAAATTTCTTTAATAAATCCAGTCTTATAACAGCTTACACACACATACACACACACACACACACACCAATAATAAAGATAGAAAGGAAGAGAAGAAGGAAAGAAAGAGAGAGAAAGGAAGGAAAGAAGGAAAAAGAAAGAGAAGGAAAAGAAGGAAGGAAGGGAAGGAAGGAAGGAAGGAAGGAAGGAAGGAAGGAAGGAAGGAAGGAAGGAAGGAAGGAAGGGAGGGAGGGAGGAAGGGAGGAAGGGAGGAAGGGAGGAAAGGAGGAAGGAAGGAAGGAAGGAAGGAAGGAAGGAAGGAAGGAAGGAAGGAAGGAAGGAAGGAAGGAAGGGAGGAAGGGAGGAAGGGAGGAAGGAGGGAAAGAAAGATGGAAAGGAGGGAAAGAAAGATGGAAAGGAAGGAAAGCAGGAAAGAAGACAACTCTTACTTAAGCCTGAGCTATTTGTTCTAACAAAGAAAGAAAAAAAAACACATTAATCAAGTCCTGTCAGCGTGCAGGTGTTTCTCAAGTTACATTACATACATTGTGTGTGTAACCTTCTCAGCCCTAGGGCTGTTCCCATCCTCCTTAACCCTCCTATTTGTTTTAGCATTTCTCCCAAATTATGAAGTGTACCTAAATTGGACTGATGCATCAACAAACCAAAGGCTGCTGGTATTGGAGGTGATTAGTTCTTCCGGAGACAGATTGGAGGTAAAGAAAAACAATGTACCTTGTATGTTACGAATTTTTAACAAAGACCCAATTAAGTCATTCTTCTAGTGGTTAGATTATCTCCTTTGGGAGGATAATATAGTATATGTCTCCTCACCAGCTTTCCTTTTTATTTTATGGGGTCTAGATTTAAGTAGCAGATTGGTAAGTGTTGTGATTCTCACAGTCTAAATAATTTAATGGGAAATCATATAAATAAAATGCAATCCCTGAGCCTAATTGTTTTTATTTTAGAGTAATCTTAGCCTTTTAAATTAGTGTAATAACACTTAGAATAATTGCACTATTTACATGCATGAGGTTCACAGTCATGCTGTGTGCTATGATGATACTGTGATTAGTTTTAATTTATTTGGTTTTCTCAGTTTCTTTTTCATAGAAGAAAAAGGTAAGGAAGGTGGACACACATACAAACATATCAAGGGACTGACTCACAAGTATTTGTACATGTCTGTGTTCTTCCATGAGTCTTTGAAAGTGTCAACTCTGAAACAGAAACAAGAAAAAGGTCAAATAACTTTTTATTTCCAAACAAAGCTTTATATTCCTGTTCTCTGCTTTTAATTCTAAAAATATTACTATCAATCCCCAGAATGCTTCAGAGTAGGCGTTTCTTTGTAACAAAAAAGTTGCTTTCTGTCAAAATTTTTAATTTCGTACTTTTTATGACAAGGAATGAAAACCATTTTTTTAGAGACAGAAATGTTTATTGTACCATGAGCATATGAGTAATGCAAGGTATTTTAAATAAGATCATAAGAATTTAATAGATGTGAAACAGGAGTGGCCCTGTTTTAAGTAGGAAATATAATTGAAATCCTAGTAGAATGTAAGCTCCTTGAGGGAAGGTACTCTTTCATTTTTGCTATAATTCTAGTGCTTATAAATGCTTGCACTTATTAAGCAAGCTAAATATTTGAAAATATGGATTTATAGAAGAGAAAAGAAAATTAGATTAGAAAATTCCTTTCCTCCTGCTATGACACAGGTCTGGGAAACATTTTGAACTGATCTCTCAGTTGGTACCCTATGTATACTTCTAAATTCACCTCATATGCTATGCTCTCCATGTCATAATTCAGAACATCATATACTCCTCTGATGCACATAAAATATTTTTATTGGTACTCTGTTTTATTATGCCTTTATTTATGAGTATCTCATTCTCTCCTTTACACAGTGAACCACATCTTATAACAAAAGTAAAAAACAGAGAGAAAAAAACTGGTAAAACTAATCAAACCACTGACCTGGCCTGACTAGGTAATATTCCACATCCATAGCTCCCCTTCTCTGTAATAAAGGGAGGAAGGTCAGTTTTATTAGCTGTTTTCTAGGGCTATCTTGGTCATTATAATTACCCAGTGTTCAGTTTTATTTTTGGCTTTTTTTTGTTTAAATTGTTATGGTCCTTATAGCTTGTTTTCCTGGTACTCTGCTTTGCTTTGCATCAGTTCGTGTGTGTTTTCCCATGCTTCTCTGAGTTTTTTCATTAGTTATTTATTTTCCTACAACATAGTTGCATCCCATTGTACTGATGGATCATAATTTATTTAGCCTTCCCCGATGTATGGACAACTGTTTGTTTTCATTTCTTTGTTACTACAAAAGTAATATTTGGAATATTATGGGAGATGTGTGTGTACATATATGTATATATACACATACATAAAACGCAACAACAATCTATATGCACATAATGCATATATGTGTACATATGTGTATATGTACATACACACACATATACATATACATACATGCATATTTTATTTCATAAATATTATACCAAAAAATAAAAACTACCAATAAATTTCTCTGTCTGTCTGTCTGTCTGTCTCTCTGTCTCTGTCTCTGTCTCTTACCTTTTCTTTGTATTATAATTATTTCTGTATATGTTGTTTCCCCTCAGCAGGAGGAAAATGCCTAGAAGTAAGGAATTGCTTTGCTTTGGTGTCTTTGTGTGCTCAGATCCTACAATATTTTGTTGTATATAGTAAGCACTATAAAATTTTTATTTAGTAAGGGTCTCCTATGTAATATGAACTATACTAGGTGCTGGTAAATACAATGAGCAAATGAAAAAGCAGCCCCTTCCCTTATAGAGTTTAATGTGTTTCTAGGGTGATACTACATGTAATCAGGTAAGGACGTTCATGATAATTGGAGGAAAAGGAAGAGAGCCCTAACAACTAAGGGAATAGGGAAAGGCTTTCCAAAGAAGTATGTAAGAAAGAACCTCAGATGATCCTTTCATACCAACCACAATGACATGGGAACTGAGTAGAGTTAATATGCCTTTGGCAAAACAAATAAACCAAAACCAAATAAACACAAAAAAGAATCCTATGGATCTTGACGACCTAGATGTTGACACTAATCAAAATCATTTATTCATATCTCAAGGTTTCATTTTTAAAGTTTTTTTTAATCCAATGATTTCTTTGAAATAAGAAACATTTTTTTTACTAGGAAATAAAATGAGGAAGATGACCCCTTACAAGGTAATGAGATTATTTTTCAAGTATGGGTTGAACTATGTAGCCATAGAACTTTGAAGCTGCTAACTCTAAAATTCAGATTTATGACTCTATGAAGAATATGGAGAATCAGTCAAGAATATAAAGCCTGTGCTTAAGAAATAAACACCCCAAACTCCTATTGCTATACACACACACACACACACACACACACAGACAGACACACACACACACACACACACTACATCATTAAAAAAAAACTTTCAGTAAAGTGTAAAGTTCATAGAGGTTAAACTGCAAGTGGTCTTATGGACTTTTACTTACATGGGTGTGTACTTTCCCAAAGGAAACCCATAAAGTAGGTGATTGATCTCATAATTTTTAAATCCTGTGAGTCTGACAACCAATTACAAGGTTCTTAATCACTACTTTGCTGAGCACACTGGGTGTGTTCATGCTTTCTATGAGCCATAATTATCTTGTCTTATTATTTGACAGTATATTGTGTAAAAGTTTCCACTGTGGGAATTTGAACATGGATCTCACCATGTTTGGTAAACTCAGTAAACTCTGGATATATTTTTCTCATTAAAAATGACATGAATTTCAATATTACCTGTTGATATCTTATCTAAACCAAGAAGGAATGTCCACACAAAAGTAGCCAGTGAGGTAACTTGGAAATCTTTTTCTTCTTTAGAGAAAGGTCATGCTTAATGTCTCATGAGGAACATATTTCTAATAACTTTTTTTTTTTAGTAGTGCCATGCTTTTTTATGCATTAAACATCTGAATATTTATTTTGTTCCTTCTTCTGGCATAATTATAAGGTTTAAAGAGATTGAACAAAACACGTGACACAGCATTTGTTTATTTGAAGCCTACGGAAATCCTGCATGTGATTGGCAGCTTGCAATTAAATTACACATGATCCTCAGATTGGTTTTCCCCCAAGGAAAGCAGCTGCTTATGTTACTGCCAAAAATGAACCCCGATTTTCAGGCATTCCTCCTAACATAAACAGATACCAGGCCAAACACATGCCCAGCAGGACACTGATAAAGGGCTTCTAGAGATTTCCACCTCCATCATGCCAGTGAATTGAAAAAAACAATAACAAAAACATAAAAGCAGCTCTCCAAGAAGGAAGTAGTTTGAGAGTGATGGACTTGGAGAAAAGTTTCTCCAAAATTTTGTGGATTAGAATGGGACTTGTGACCTCTTAGAGATAACTCTACTAAGCCAAAAGTGAATCAAATTAGTGAGTTATTTTAGGAATTGCACCAATGCTTTGTACAACAGCAATTGAGATATTCTGCTATTTCAAATATAGTTACATGGGGAAGCACATTGTTTTGGACTATTGAACTATTATTAACTTCATTATGTAAACATTCAATATTTTCCTTATGTCTGTCATATATCACCTCTCTTTTCTTTCTATCTCTGTTTCTGTCTGTCTCTCTATGACTTTCTGTCTGTCTGTCTGTCTCTCCCTCTCTCCAGTTCAGAAGCAATCTCCAGCACAGTTTTCCCTGATCCACATAGTTGTGGGTACTTTTTGTGTTCCTCCTCTACTGAAATTACTTTTTAAAATTACTGTTTTTCTTGATCTATTGAACCAGCAAGCATGCTTTGGCCTGGGGGAAAGGGACACACAGCCCTTTATTAATGGACACCAGCAACTTCTGACTGATCTTGGCCAGGGGGTTTTGCCAAAGAGTATTGGTGTTGGAACCAGGGAGATCTGCCTAGTCTTTGATCGATAAGGAGCAAGGAGAGATGGATTCTGGGCCTTTTCAAGGCAGCATTTTTGGCATAGACCCCTCTGACAAGGACACAAGAGCCAACCTGGAGATCATGGTAGGTCTTCTCACATACTTAAATGGCATTGATCCTTTTCCAAGAGAGAACAAGCACTGGCTATATCTCAACAGAAATGCCCCCCTTGAAAAAGGTTGGAAGCTGCCTTTGCTACTTATAGAATTCATAGAATGGATAGTTTTTCCTGGCTTAGTCACTTATCCTCTTTAGTAGAACCCCAAGTTATGGTTACTCAAATGCACCAGCCAAAAGCCACAGGTCATACATCTCCTTTAGCAAAGGAACAATATGTGTCTCAGAATTTGTGTGTCTATTTATGGTCATAGTTTTTCAGAATTTGTCTCTCTATTTATGGCCATAACACCTATGATCAGCTGTGTGGATCCAGTAGATCAGTGTTATCCCCTGATTATCTTGAGATATATACACACAAACATGTATGTGTATATGCACATATGAACATAACATGCAAATATATGTACACACATATGTTTATATAAGTGCATGTCTATCTATAATGTATGTATTTGTATTTAATTAATTATGTATGTTTTGTTTTCCACAAGTAGAATAGAAGTTTCGAGGACAGGGATTTTTCCTCAATAATTGCCTTTGTATTCATTACCTAGAATATTACCCTGACATTGAGGCTTAATAGATGTTTATTGAATTGAATTACTAATCATTTAAAAAGATGTCGCCAGTGAGAATTACAGAGTAAATAAACTAAATTTGGTGTACTTGTTTTAGTAGGCCCCGTGTGTGTGTGTGTGTGTGTGTTCTTCCTTCATTGCTGAAGAAAACCATGACATCAAAGAAATAATGACACTACTTGCACCCTGACTTTGTTTTGAGTGAGGCAGGTCACCAGCCTCACTTCTCCTCCAGAGCCATCTGAATCCAGTGACCATTTATCACTGAATCCATTCATCAGGATGAGTAGAGATGACCCAGGATGAGGTAATTGGGGTTAAGTGACTTGCCCAAGGTCACATACCTGGTGAGTGTCAAGTGTCTGAGGTAAGATTTGAAATCAGGTCCTCCTGACTCCTGCACTGGTGCTCTATCCACTGTACCACCTAGCTGTCCCTAGGTTCTATATAATGTCTTGGGTGATGACTATGTTTTCAATAGCTGTTTGAAAATAATTTTAGTTGTATGCAAGGAAAAAATTATTTTCAAGATATTCCAGCTATATTTTAAATGATAAATTCAACCTTTAAAAAAGGCTATGAGAAAGAGTAAAGTCAAGTTAAGAAATGGCCAAGGTTTGTTAGGTATTAGTCTATTAAGTCCTATTGAAAGAAGTTTCTTTAATAAAAAAAAAAAAGTCTTTCTTTTGCTTCACTAGGGCACCAAATGATTTGTAAGGATGATATAAAAAATCTAGACAGAAAAGTTACATATAGAATTTAGGGGATCCTAGGAGTCTCTACATTAACTATAAGGATATTTAGCTTCCCTTCATTTAGAGGAGATCCAGCTAAATCTATTTGATATCTAGGGAATGAAAAACTAACTTCATTTCAGGAAATACAAAGTCATTTCTTAGGAAATCACAATTTTAGATCATAGAGAGCCTGAGGATGCCATTCTAATTCCTTTTGAATCCAAACTCAGAGTTTCAGGGTTAGTTTGTTGTGTGTGCGTAGTGTATGGTGATAGGGAGTGAGGACAGTAGGGAAAAGAATGGATGAGAAGGGAGGATAATGGTCTTTGATTGTCTATAGCTACAAACAAACAATCTTCTTCCCCTTTAGCCAGGTGGAGGACATGAGAAATGGAATCTCAGATTGCAAGTTCAGCAAAAAGTGGCAAGAGGAGTTCAAACCCTGTATTCTTTGGGGTCATGGTCAGGATTCCTTAAGAGCCTATGCCACGTATAGATGTCAATGAGAACTGCTTTACGAGGAATGCTTAGGGGTTCACTTCTGAATCATTCCACTCTGTTTTCTCCACATACTAATTGCCTATCCTATTTCCTTCTTTGCCATCTAGAGCTTTGGAATCAGAGGACCCGTGTTAGAATCCTGCCTCAGACATTTAATACCCCCATGACTATGGGCAAATCATTTAACCTTCCTTGGTCTTCATTTTCTCAAAATAAGAGAGTCTTAGTTCACTTCTCTGCTCCTCTGTGTTCCTTGTCTATAAAACTAAGGGTTTTGGATTAGATGAACTCAACAGTCCTTTTTATCTTTAAATCTATGACCTCTTTGATTCAGATGAGTTAAAAGTGGCCAAAAGATATATAGAGATCGAAAAATAATCTGATTAGGCAACACAGGGCTAGCAACATGACCTTGGTCACCTTTTCAGAAGAAGAATAATCCAACTTGCTCTCACTTTAAATGTATTGCTACACTTCTAGTTAGGAAGATTTTTGGTTCAGTGACAGGGATCGTCTGGGACAGCTGGTTGAATTTTTCACTCTTCATCCTGATGTTTTGTTCTCTGATAGACAAGGTCAAAATATGTTGATCCACTGTGTTGCAATTGAAAAATATTCCACACCTACAGAATGAGGAGCTAACATTTTAATGGGGAAAAATGTACTGCATTAATGTATCTATTAAGTTTACATTTAATTAAGTGAACACTTCTCACAGACAGCATATGTGAACAGAGATCCAACTGCTCATGTTCAACATGACATTTTAAAATGTTAACTAGCTTAACTTTAAACTGCTTTTTGAAAATTCAGTAAAGCATAGACTCTGCATCAAAAATTATTTATGTGCCAAGTCAGAGTTTCAAATTCAACTATTTTTGTCAAAAGGCCATAAGATGTTTTTGACACCAAGAAACTATGTTTTTTATTGATTTAACTAAAAACAGGTGAAGAATTTCCCTTACATCTTGCCAAAAACAAAACAAAACAAAAGCACCTCCAGTTAAATACAGAGCCTGGAAAATTTGTAATTTCTGGAAAGTCATCATATGGTGGTGAAGCAAATGTGAAATTGTTTTTAAATCTTTATTGACGCACACAAAACCATATGTTAGTGGCTAAAAAGCCAAACCAACCAATAACTAGAACTGGGAAGAATGAGGAGCAAATTTACAAATTAGGGATTCTCTTTACAACTCTGTTAAGGAGGACAATACTTTGTTATCTTAAATAATTGGACAATGATGTGTTAGATTAAAACCTCCTGTCTTAAATATAGGACTGTTTTGAAAAAAATACTGACTTTGGATTCTGGATCCCTTTTATGACATGAAATAGATGAAATTCAAGCTTATTTATGAAATCCAAGTATATTAACAATTACTTATGCTAACAATTGGCTTTAATAAGAAAAGAAATCATATATTAAAAAACTTGGCCATGAGAACAGACAAATAAAGAATAACATATTAGCTAACAGTTTTTTTAATAGCTGTGAACATTCATCACTTTTTAGTCATTATCTGTGGCATGTGTGTATGTATAAAAGTACAGAGAAACTGAAATATATTAAAATGAACAAAAAGGGCTCTCTAAGAAAGAAAATAACATTAAGTTCAACTACTTTTAATGGAAATTCACTTGTAAAGATTTAGAGTACCAAACCATTAGACGTGAGAGACTCATGTTTAGGTGGATGTATGTATAATACAAAATACATATATGTACGACTGATTTAGGCATTTGCATAAATTCTGAGAATCATTCATTTGATATGCATTTGTGCACTCTCTATGGAATTACACCTATATGTGCCCCCTGAGAGTTTGCAAATTAGTTGGGGAGTACATTATCTCCTTACTTAAAAAAAAAAAACTAGCCCCATTGACACTACTTAAGTTTTGATTTGAGAATAAGGGCAGAGTCTAGCCATGGTAGGGGTTGAGGGCAGCAACTACGTGGCTCAGTGGATAGAGCACCAGAGTCAGGAAGATTCATCTACCCAAGTTCAAATCTGGCCTCAGACACTTAGTAGCTGTAGGACCCTGGGCAAGTCACTTAACTCTGTTTGCCTCAGTTTCCTCATCTGTAAAATGAGCTGGAGAAGGAAATGGCAAACTATTCCAGTATCTCTGCCAAGAAAATCCCAAATGAGATCATGAAGAATCAGACACAACTGAAATGACTGAACAACAACTGACCATATAAAATCTGAGTCTTGGATTTCAGAAATCCCTTGCTTACATTCAGTTAGAATTTTGATCACATTCTTAGCAAATTACCTTATCCATAATCTCTGATATCAAATGTGTTGTTTAAAAGTTTTATTTTTTTCTTCCCATCTAGATCTTGTCTCCTACCCCTACACCTGCCACTTCTACCAGGTTCCCCCTAGAAGTATAATCCTAAGATTCACATCATAAAAGACTCACAGCAGTTCACTTGTGTAAGGAAAGGCTTTTTTTGGGGGGGGGGGCGGTCATTCCCTTTCCATTTACAATCAGAGAAAAGAAAAATAAAATAAAACACTATGTCTATTTCTCCACTATTATATTGTTTTCTGTCTTCACTAGTATTTCCTGACAAGTTGTCTAATAAATTGCCCATTGTTAGACTGAGATTTCTTTCCTTTATCAACTGAAATCAATTCAAAGTTTTTCAAAGTGAGACTACTATCACAGCACTATCTAAAGGATAAGTGAATGGAGGAATATTACAGGTGAAAGACTTTAAAGACTATAATAGCTCTGATTTTTTTTTTCAGAAAAAATACATTCTCATCATTCTCTGCCCTAGTTTCTCAACAATGCTGCTATAGTTTTAACTCCTTCTGACCTTCCTAATGAAGAGAATTCCATATTACTATTACCATAGCCAGGGGTGGCAAGTAAAGCAGCCCTACTGCTCGCCATTTGCACAATGTTTTAGAAGCTTAGCACTTAAGGAATGCCCTTCTGCTCATTGACACCATCTTCTCTGGTATCAAGTTGAGGGGTTACCTCACCACTGACCACTCCTCCTTAGAGTCACCTCACTCATTACTGAATCAGCCTTTTGAAGTCTCTCTTGCCTAGTGATCCCAAACCTTTGAAGGCTTGGCAATGCTGAGTGTAGATTGAGAGTTTGGGAAGAGGTAGGTAATATCTTTCTTGTAATTATGTCAGGCTAGAACGATAGTCTTTCTCCCTGTAGGTTCAGGGTGGTTCAATAGCTTCCTGATGCTGCAGCTAAATCAGTTTTTTAATTTCTGCCATTCCTCTGAATAGACAGTGACTGTAATTTCTCTGCATTTGCCTCTCAAATTTATATGGCCTCCCCCAGTACAGTTCTTTTCTGGGATTTCCAAATGACAACTTCTTTTAATATGGTCATTTTACCCCCAGATCTGACTCTCTCTTGACTTCTCTATTTCCACTTATGCTAGTCATTCAAGAAGCATTTATTAAGCATTTGCTATGTGTCAGGCACTGTGCCAAGCACCGGAGATGCAAAGAAAGGTTAAAAACAGTCATTGCCCTCAAGAAGTTCCCATTCTTCTGTGGGTTACAACTTATAAGTGCTTAAGCACATCCAAGATCTGTACTGAATATATGGGAAGTCAATTCAAAGGGGAGGGCAGTGCCTGCTGGAAGGTCTGAGAAAGACTTCCTGCAGAAGGTAGGAGATGAACTGAATTTTGAAAGAAGCCACAGAATCCAAGTAGACGTAGAGAAGTTGAGTGCTGTCACCTAGTTACTGTCCTTTTCATGCACTTTCATTAATGTACAATGTTGAGAGGGACAGAAAAAAAAAGTAATTTTACATAAAGATAAAGAGATTAATTAATTGTTAAAAGACATGATATCACTGCTGTTACAAATGAATATTTTGATGTCTAAAAGAAATCATAAATTTTTTTGTAATAAAAGCTGTTTTATTCAGATATGTTTTTGATAGATTTAACAGTCTGAGACATATGACATATATGTTATTTGTAATATATTATACACACATTTTGTATCTATCTATTTACACATACTTATACATACCGCAGTTCATTTTGTATGTGTATGTCTTATATACATATATGTGCTCACACATACATACATGTGTGTATATATATACACATAACCATATGCATATGTGCATACAAACACACACAAATCACTTTGTGAACAAAATAGAATGATGCCTCAATGTATCAATGGTGTAAAGATATCAGAGAAACAACTTTTTACGTATTAAAATGAGTATAAAGAACACAGTTCAAGGATACAGAAAGGATTGGAAAACCGTTGCCTGAATTTAAACTTCACAGAACAAATCCCCTTAATACAAGAATTTGTTCTGTAAAACTTAGAGTCAAAGAGCCACACTTAAGCACCTATATTGCCACATGTGGCCTCAAGACCATAGGTTCCCCATCCCTGAACTAGGCTATTCAGATGCTTTGATTCACAACAAGAGCTGACTGGCTAATTTTCCTTGCTCACAGAGTGAATATGCACTGTTTGTTGTGGTCTCTGCTCTGACTGTATGACGTAGCACCCAACTGAATTAATAACTGTCTGGGCTTGCCTGTATAGTCCAGAGAGAGCCAACCTGATGAGGTTTGCAGTTCTTTGTGGTAAGGGGAGCTGCTATTCACATTGAGGTAACACATTCCAAGTAACCTTTCCAGGGTCACTTTAAGTTTTAAGAATTTGTAAATGCTAGATTTAAGTACAGAAGAGAAGAGGATTTGTCTGACTGGAGAATGATGAAGACCAATAGAAATCTGGAGAGAAGTGGTTTCATGTAGCACCGATATTCCTGAATTGACCAATGATAATAAAGCCTGAAGTCTAGACCTTTGTGCTAATAAGAGCACATGGATTTTCATCCCTTGTGGACTTCACAGCAGGTTCTTATAAATGTGCCTTCTTCTCAACAGATGCTGGGATACATTGGTGAGAGAAAATGATACAGGTTTGTGTGGATTGTGATATACATATTATTTATAATTATATTGTGTACACATATATGTATATATGTGCTAAATATTTATATATTATAGTCATAAATATTTATAAGCATGTATTTATTATTCATGTACTTGCTTAATATTTAAGTATTCTGTTATAATATTTTAATTTCATTTGACTTATTGCTAAGTAAATAGTTATGCTTAGTATCTAAAAGTATATTATTGTAAGTGGCTGATTATATAAATGGAACCGCATTGTGGAGGCACAAGAGCTAGCTTGGTAAATAGGGAAAGTATACATTCTTCCTATGAGATTAACCCTACTATCCTAAGAGAATTAGAGTGATATCAACAACTTGGTCTTTGTCTTTCTCTGGGAAGCTAGAATGAGAACCATCCAATCCAGAGAGTGAGCAGGTATCAACTGTGTGAGAGGTGACCACCTTGATGGTATTATAGTATAGAGATCCACAATAAAGTGTACACCAACTAAATTTCTTCTGTAGTAGGGGATATACCCACTATCTACATTATATTACGTAGAGTAAAGCAACTGCAAAATGGGAGATAGGGTCTTATGTGAAGAATACTAGCTGGATTGGAGAGAATATGCAAGGGAATAAAATGTAAGAAGACTGAAAGTAGAAAATCTCCACAAGATGGGAAGCCTTCAATTACAAATAAGACTTTGAGATTGATCTTGGTAGAGTTTATTGAATGAAGGGGAGCATGGTCAGACCTTCATTTTGAGGAAATCACTTTGGCAGCTGAGTGGGGAGGATAGATTTGAATGAGGAAAGACAAGGCAAGGAGAGTAATTAGAAATCTTGGAGTGGTCCAGATGAGAGGTGTTGAGGGCCTGAACTTAGATGGTAGTGGTCCAAATGGAGAGAACTGGATGTCTATGAAAGATGGTGTGAAGGTAGAAATAGCAAGATTTAGCAATGCATTGAATATGGAGGGATGAATAAGAATGACGAGTTGAGGATGACACAATATTTGCAATCCTTAGTGACTGGCAGGATTATAGTGCTCTTAATAGTAATAGGAAAGGTTCAAGGGAAAAAAGATCGAGAGAGTGGGTTTAATGAGTTCTTCTGAAGACAAGATGAACTTGAGATGCTTATGGGACATCTTGTTTGAGATTTCTGAAAAGCAGTTGGTGATGAAAGACTGGATCTCAGCAGAGAGATTGTGACTGGACATATACATGTGGGAATCATTGGCATTGAGATGAGAACTGAACCTATAAGAACTGGTGAGATCACCAAATGAAATATTAAGAGAGGAGGGCCCAGGATAGAGCAATAGAGTCAGTCATTGTTATTAGATTTGACATGTATAAAAAACCAGCCAAAGAGTGGTCAGACAGGTAAGAGGAGAACCAAGAGAGTACTGGTGCACAAATCCAGAAAAAAGAGAGTTTCCAGAAGAGAGTGACCAACAGTATCAAATGTTGCACAGGGGTCAAGATGAATGAGGGTTGAGAAAAGGCCATCAAATTTGACAGGTGGGAAATCATTGTAAGTGTGATGAGAGCAATTTAAATTGAATGATGAGGAGGTAAGGCAGATTACAGAGGGTTAAGAAAAGGGTGAAGGGAGAAAAGGTGGAAAGAGAAGAGTAGATGGCTTTCTAAAGGACATTTTCCTATAAGGGGAAATAAGGGATAATAGCTAATTGGGAGAATAGGATCAAATAAATGAATATTTTTGCTGGTTTGTTTGTTTGGTTTTTTTAGTATGGGGAAGACATAGGCATGTCTTCAGTGGAAGACATATGGGAAACAGAGAATGTACCATTAAATAAGATGAGATTAAAGATAAATGAGAGAGAGGATTTTAGAGAGGGGATCTGGAAAAGATAGGATGAGATCATTTGTGCATGTCATGAGGTTGACTTTGCAAGTCTCTTGATGAGACACAAGGATGTAGAAAGAGATACAAGGAAGAAGTAGAAGCTGTATGACATCTGTGTGATGGATAAAGAGGAGGGGAAAAGAAAGAATCAGATTATTTTGAGTAAAGTATGATGTGAGCTCCTCAACTGAGAAGATGAGGGGAAGAGTTACATGAGAAGCTTAAGGAGTGGAATTGTGAATTGACTAGGGATGAGCAGAATGATTGTCTTGCTTCAATGAGGGCCCAGTTGAGATTATGCAACATAAATTTGTGATGGATCCCGTCGGAATAGTTTCAGGATTTTCCCCAGCTTGTTTCAGGAGCATGTGAATAAGAGCAAAATCAGTGGATAGTGGGAATAAGATAAGATTGTGGTTTGGAAAGGTGTAGACAAAAGGAGAACGGATTTAAGAGTACAAGACTCTGTAGAATTGAATTGGCTCACCAAAATATTGAGAAAGAGAAGGCAAGCGAGTATAGTCAATGTAGGGCTGATGGTCTTGGAAAAAAAATGGAATAGAGGGAATAGAATTTGCAATGAATATAAAAAGAGTTAGATTCATAAGGCATAAAGAAATTTTTATCAAATATTTTGATCAGATAAAAAGTTTTATTTTGCTAACATAGAAGTAGAAGAGTTATGGGTAAAGAAAAATTCAAAGGTATAAGTATCCTTGTGTGTAGCTGAGGCAGATTAGAGGAACAGGTCATGGGAAGTGAGTAGGTTGTAAAACTGAAAAGTAAGGGGATTTGAGGGAGCATGAGTATGTATGCTCACATCCCCTAGCTTGAACCCACTGAAGAAGAAACGATAATGCCCCATCACTATCCTTCCAGTCTTCTCTAGCACCACAATTTGAAACTGTTGATACTGGGAAACTCAGCTTTCCTTAGAGTTCAACTCACATAGCCACATCATGAAATGGAAAAACCATAGCTTTAAATGTCTGGACCTTTGCCAGCAAGCTAACGTCTCTGCTTTTTATTGTGTTGCCCAGATTTGCCACAGTTTTCCTTTTAAGAAACAAGTGTCTTAACTTTATGGCTGCAACCAATGTCTGCAGTGATCTTTAAGCCCCAAAATGTAAAATCTGACACTGCTTCTATTTCTTCTCCCTCTATTGCCATGAAGTAATGGGACCAGAAGCTGTATCGCCAAGGCAATAGTCACAGCACTGGTGGTGACTATGAATATGTCAGTGTAGTTCTCAATTGCAAAATATAAGACTCTCCATATAGAAGGCAGCAGAAAAGCATTTATTTAGACACCAGAAAGTCAAATCCCAGAACCAGAAAGCAAAATCTGTCATGGTGACCAAGAAGTTAATAACCATGATCACCACAGGGGGCAAAGCCATTCCCAAGCCTCCCGGCCTCAGCCAGGGCCTTCTCACAAGCAAACGCTCAAGAGCCTGAGCCTCGCCCACGCTCCTGCCTGTGTCCTCTCTCATCTGCCCCAACTGCACTCACTCACTTCCTCCCCGGTTCTGCTCCACCTTTCCTGTTCTGTCTGTTCAGCGAACTCCTCCCACAACATGTGACTTAGGCTTCCAGGTGATTTAAGTAAATCATATGGGCCTTTTAATGAATGAGAAAGGTCTTTCCATTTAAATTACTATTACAGATGCCATGATCTTAGGGTTTTTTTTAATATAACACTTTAAGCCAGCTTTTGCATTCTCCTTTTTCACCCTCATCAAGAGGCTTCTTAATCTGTCTTTACTTTCTGCCAGTGTGATTGTCTACGTATCTGAGATTGCTGATATTTCTCCTTCCAACCTTAATTCCAGTTTTTGATACATCCAGTCTGGCATTTTGCACGATGTCCTCTGGATATAAGTTAAATGCATAAGGTGACAATATACAACCTTGTACTCCTTTATCAAACTTGAACCAATCAGTTCTTACATGTTCTGTTAGAGAATAGCTATAATGAAAGAAGGCTAACAGTTGGGACAGTTGGAGGTACAGGAAATAAAAAAAAGCAAGAAAAGAGTCAGTTATAAAATCCATGTGCATCTATATACAAATATTAAAAGTTTTGTGGACAAGGAAGAGAACAATCCTAATATGCCTTGGAAGTTTGACTTCAAAAGTATCACAAGATGAAACCTAGCTCAAAATGTGTCTGCCTAGTTAAAACCAAAACAACAAATACGGAATTAATAAAAATGCAAAGTATAGCATTGTATATTAAGAAGGTGTGCTTGTGTGAAGTAACCAGGGAACTGAGGTTGGGAAAGCATGATATAAAACATCTAGGTAAACCTCCATCAAGAGATAATGTGTTATAGAATGCCTGGGGGGAAAAAGGAAATAGATACAAATTTCAGGAAATAACTAATTTGTCTCATAGAGGCATCGAGGCATCTGCTAGAATGTTCTTAAAGTCTGTCTGTGTGTCTCTGTCTTTGTCTCTATCTTTCTCTCCCTCTCTCTCTCTCTCTCTCTCTCTCTCTCTCTCTCTCTCTCTCTCTCTGCGTGTGTGTGTCACGGTTTCTCTGTTTCTCTCTCTCTGTCTCTCTATCTCTGTCTCCTTTTTTGTCTGTCTCTGTCTCTGTCTTTTCTCTGTCACTTTGTCTCTGTCACTTCCATGGAAGAGCTATTGGCTAAGGTAGTAATGGTAGGAAACTTACAAGGCCATGTATACTTTCTCAGATTCTTGTTATAGTGAAGTGTAAAGTCAGGTATAGGCTTAATTACTCTTGACTTTGGAAGAACATATTTTGAAGGATTCAGGGGAAGGCTAGGTAGGATTCTGCGGACTAAAATTCTGTAGGGGAGTCAGCCCAGAAGGAATAGGAAACTCAAGAATGAAAGGCTCTACAAAAAATCCTTTATAATATGTGCACTTATAGGGGAAACATCTAAAGGCCTATATTTGTGTTCTAAGCTTGAGACTACTTTCCCTTGGACCAGTTGTACCACTCATTTCTGTATATTATCTTAGTAATATCCATTTCTAAAAGCTAACTAAATGTGGCTGCCTAAGTGATATTGACTGATAATCAATAAGGAAAATACACCAATAGGAATTCATGAAAGACAGCATTAGAAAGACACTCCCCCTCCTTCTCAGGGTTAACCCTAGAGCCCTAAGGGGATATCATAACCAAACTCTGGGAACCCAAATTGGGAGAGTAGCTTTTATACTTTTAAAAAATAACTCATATTATTTTTGTGGAAATGTTGAGATGTGGACTAGACAATACTATGGTAAAATGAATACAGAATGGCTTGAATGACTATACCCAAAGAAAAGACACCAGTAGTTTAATGTCAGCTTGGTGGGACACCTCTATTGGAGCATTCCAGGAATTTGTGTTTGGTTTCATGCTTTTTAACATTTTTAGCAATAATAGGTAAAAAGCATACATGTCATGATTATCAAGTTTTCAAATAATAAAATTGAGAAGGATGGGTAGTACTCTGACAAACAGAACATGTCTCATCCTTCCTTCACATGATAATCCGTCAGATTCTAAAGGATGGGCATGTCCCCCATGCGATTTTTTCTTCTTGAGGCTGAAAACGTCTAGTTCCTTCAACTGATCCTCAAATTGTGAAGACTCAAGACTCTCCACTATCATGGTTGCTTTTCCTCAGGACATGCCACCTGATCAACATCCTTCTTAAAATGTGATGTTTAGGATTGAATACACTCCTGAAGTCTGCTGAGGACAGATTACAGTGGGATTATCATCTCCCTATTCCTGAAAACTAGGGTTATTTTAAAGAAAACCAAAATGGAATTAGTTTTTCTGGCTGATATATGATACTACTCACTCATGTTGAATGTATAGCTCGCTCAAACCTCCACACTTTTTAGAGTTTCTACTGCCTTTACATCTCACCAGCATCCTGTACTTGTGAAGCTGGGTTTTTTTTTATTCCTACATGTAAGACTTTATATATTTATCCTTATGAAACTTCACCTTATTTGAATCAAACTAATGCTCTTCTAGGGGTATGTAAAAAAAACCAAACCCACCACATTCTTAACTTGGGAATTGTATAAAAACAAGTATTGAGCCTGATTTGGCCATTTTATCATAGTTTTCCCTTGACAGTTTAGAATCCTAAGCTGTGTAAATATTTTTGTATCCTGACTCTCATCTAACGAGTTAGCTTTGGTGTATCTATAAGAACCTTGTGTAATTTGAAAGGATATCATCTAGAAGAGGTATTTGATTTGTAGTTTCACCCAAAAGGGGAAAATAAATATTCACAGGAAATGTCAACCTAGATGGTGAAGGGTTTTGAGTCTATGTCATTTGTGTGTGTTCATCCTTCGTTGCCAAAGAAAACGATGACATCAGAGAATTGATGACATGACTTGCACCTGACTTTGTTTTGAGTGAGGGAGGGCTGCGCAGGTCACCAGCCTCACTTCTCCTCCAGAGCCATCTGAATCCAATGACCAGATATTCATCAGGATGACTGCAGATGACCCAGGATGAGGCATTTGGGGTTAAATGACTTGCCCAAGGTCACACAGCTAGTGAGTGTCAAGTGTCTGAGGTGAGATTTGAACTCAAGTCCTCCTGACTCCTGCACTGGTGCTTTATCCACTGCACCATCTAGCTGAAGTAACTGGGCATTTTTAGCTTGAAGAAGAGAAGCTGTCCTCCAATATTTGAAGGGTTTCAAAGAGGCTAATTTAGGTGTGATGTCAAGAAACACTTCCTAATAATTATAGATGTCAAAAAGTAGAATTGATTGCCTTTGAAAGCATGACTCTTTCCCTCCTTGGATGTATTCAAGTGGAGTCTCACTGACCCTTTCTTTGATGTATTACAGTAGGGATTTCAAGTACAATTTAGACTATATGGTTGCTGAGATCCTTCCAAACTCTAAAATTATGTTACTCTACTGCTCTATGTCATCTAGTATTTTGAGAGATTTTCCCTTTCTCTTGCTAACCAATCTGGTTGTCTTTACATTGTGGGGATTGATTGACTACTTCAAATTTAGTCCGTAAATAAGCCAGATTCTCCTAGGCAAATTCTGGAGATTGACTGACTTCCTCAGTGACTTATGCAACTGGATGAGAAATCAAGGGTGATTTTCTCATGGTAATTTTGAACTCCTAAATCATACCTGCATTAAAATATTAGCCTTTTGATATCAGAAATGATTCAAGGAAGATTATGGAGTTTACAATAATAATCTCAAAAGAGAATAAGAGATCTGCAGGAAAAGATATGAGAGGAAAACTCCTTAATGTATTCCAAACTCTCTCTGCGTCTCTCTCTTTTTCTGTCTGTGTCTCTCTCCCTGCCCCTGCTTCTCCCTCCCAATCCCCTAAGCCTATCTGTTATTTCTTAGATGTAGAAGCAATGGAATGTGATTTAACCTGCTGAGGTATTTATGATAAACTTCTGAAGGAGTTGGAAATGCTCCCCACCCCCAGGGTAGAGTGTCTTACATGACAGTGCTCATATAATTATGTTAAGATGGATTGGAACAGAACTCTTTGGCCTCTGTCTGGAATAACTCCCAGATCCAAGTAGTAAAAGAAAATGTGATTGGCAAAATTGGCACACATCTGGCATTATTTAAATTTTAGACCTCACAGATATGAGAACTTTCAGTTTTCCCAATTTACAATTATTTCAACAGGAGCAATTAGATTCACTTGTCCATTACTGGCCCCATCAGTTTGTCTGGGAGAGGATGGCTAGTCAAAAAGGTTTTAGATAAAAATCAAGGATGTGCCATGTTAACTATATGTGCTTCTACTTCCCTTCTGCCTGATCTACTTAAATCCAATGATTAAAACCTTAGTTAATGAATTAGGGGAATACCAGAATAGCATCAAAACATGAAAAATCAAATAAATTTTCAGGAAGTATTTCTCATTTTTCAAAGTCTAAAAGAGAGTAAAGGACACCTGTGAGTCTATAGATGCCAGCAAAAAAACACCTGGCTTTTCTCAGTTACTGTATTCAAGGTGTTAACTACTTTCAGTGAAAGTTTCAAGTACTAAAGGAATGCTGGGATTTGGTTTAACATAATGGCTTTGGAATACCTTCATTTAGTAAATTTCTGCCTGTCTACAACAAAAAAGGCTGTGATTTAAAAAAAAGTCTGGCTGAAATTATGTGTCTTTAAACAGTTATTTTGAAATTGAACTCTTAACATTTAGTAATCAGCTAATTGTCAAATCAGCCAGTTGGTTGAAAGGAATCACCATGTCCCTCATGTTCAAAACCTTTGGGTTTGTTACCTTTGGCCTGTCCTTATCCTTTCCTATTCTATTGGTTCCTAAACCATGTTTATTTCACCTCCATAATATTTCCTGTTCATTGTCTTTGCAATGGCTCTCCCAAATGTTTGTAATGTTCTCCTTCCTTACTTTCTCGTTAGAGTCCCTTTCTCCTTTAAGATTCATTTCAGATACCAACTTTGCATGGAACCTTTCCTAATGCCCCCAATTGGTCTTCATCTACAACTACCTTGTATTTAACTACTTCATGTATATATGTGTGTGTGTGTATTCAATTTATATTTCTAATATATTTCTGATACACACACACATACACATATATACGGAGAGAAAGAGAGAGAGATAAAGAGAGACTTGTCTTCTCTATTAGAAAGTAAGTTACTTGTGAGTAGAAAGTCTTTTTTCTTGTATGCTTAATGCCTAATACGGTGCCTGGTACATGGGAGGTACTTGATAAACATTTGTTGATTGATTGACTGACACCTACCCAGTACAGGCTGATGGTACCACCTGTTGTATTCTTCCAATAAATGTCTTTTATCTCCACCATCTTCAATTCTTCCACTCCCCAAAATCTATTTTTTATATTACTGCACATATATATATATATATGTACGAAGTGGGACATTTGTGGAGTATGACTGAGGGGGATGAGAGCGAGGAGTGAACAGTTGGGATTGGAGAACAGGGCATGTGCTTCAGTAGTTAGGGAGTCAGAATGAAAGGGTAACAGGGGCTAAGATATGTTAACCGTTGAAGAATGACTTTGAACTAAGTATCAGTAACTGGACAAAGGTTTGTAGAAGAAGGCAGGTGAAAAGAAGGAGGGGATGTGAAGACTATTCACAACCTTCCCTTGCGGTTCCACCTTGTACAACCTTGTACCCTGTGTTACCCACCTGACAGTAGGTAGGAGCAGATGAAAATATGGCATGAAGGAGTCAGGAGAATATATGGCAACTTCATATTGGTTTGGTATGGGAAAGATCCCCATAGATCTTAAGAAGTCTCTGGAATGAAAAAGGATAGATGCAAATAGTCTGATTTGGGGCCTGACGAAGGGCTCCTTGGGAAGGTTCTGTAACAAAGAAGCCAGAGATGAGTGACCTGATCTGGGGCTGAAAAAGGGCTCTCTGAGAAGGCTCTGGAGGAATATTACACAGTAAATGGGTAATTTATTGAAATTATATTCACATGATTTCAACCAAAAAATTATTTAACATCTGCCATGTGAAAACTGAGAGTAATAGGGAGATAACATGTCCTCTCTCTAGCTTCAGCTATATCTCATCGCACAATGGGCAATCAGCTCTTTATCTTTAGTCATTATCTCTTCCCGAGCTCTATTTCCCATAGGCCCAAATTGGCAGAGGCAGAGTAGGGAAGTAGGAATCATACTGGACGTGGAATTTGGAAAGATAAAGGCTCAAACCTTACCTCCAACATTCATCAACTGTTTGACCTGGAGTAAAGTTTAACTTCCCTGAGCCTCAATGTCCTCATCTGTAAAAAAGGAACTCGTACCTATTTTATGGGTTTGGTGGTGAATCAAATAAGATAATATTATGTAAGTCACTTTTACAAACCTTAAAGAAGTCTATTTGTCAGCCATGCTTATCACTGACGATGGCCTGTTGGACATTTACACCTGGATGCTTTGCTAACATTTCAAACTCAACATTCCTAAAACAAACCTCATCAAACATCTTCGCTCCACCTCTATCCCCAGTGATTTCTTCCTTCTGATTTCCCCATTTTTCTCAATAATTACCAGATCTCAACATTTGTGAGTCCTCTTTATCTCCTCCCTGTCCCTCAACCCCCAACAAAATAGTTGTGAGTCCTGATGATTCCTCCTTCACAACTTATCAGTTCATTTTATTCCCCGTTCCCATTGTCAACCATCTTGTTCTAACTTTTATCATCACACACCTGGATTCTTTCATTTGCCTTCTAATTTGTCTCTCTGCTCCCTCTTCATCTTCCAATTTATCCTGTTGACAATTACCGAATTAACCTTCTTAAAGCACTATTCTGAACTTGGTCTTTAACCTCTGTTTCTAAACCTTCATCAGTTTCCTATTAACTAAAAAAGAAAGTAAGGTCTGAGCTTTACAGGTTGACAATCAAGGCTCTCCATGATCTGCAACAAAACCATGTTTCCATCCCGTTTCCCATTTCTTTCCTATACATCCCCTGTATTTGAGTTAATTAGTTTCTTGTTCTAACATATCTTACAAATTCCACCTTTACTCTCATGTTCATGTCATTCTCTTCTCCAGTTTCCAACTAATGAAGTACCTCAGACCCTATATCCAATGCTGTCTCTTCTGTGAAGGCTGCCCTGATTACATCACCTGGACACTATGTCTTCCTCCTCTAGCATTCAGTTTATACAAGTTACATAGCAGTTACGTTGCTTTGTGTTGTAATTATTACATACAAGCCTTGGCTATTCAGCTTCCCTCACCTTCTTGAGGAAAAGGATCAAATCTAATGGATCCTCTGTGCCATCCATGAAACCACCACAATATATTGTATATGATATATTTACTGAATAAATGAATGTTCCTTCAGTGATCAAATGAATTTGCACAGAGGCTGAAACACAGACACACCTAGATATAATCACACATTTATCAGCTTAATATGATCTTCCAAAATGAAACATGACAGTTTCTTCACCATAAAAAATAGCAGAAAGAGAATCTAAAGAATTAGGGACCTCATGCCTCCCATTCTCCTTACTAAGCAATTGTTAAAATATTTTACTACATGATGAAAGGTCATAAATTGCAAATGGGTGTCTTCACAGAAAAGTAATCTTGGGAAGTGAAAAGAGCCCAGGCCTTGGAGTTAAAAGACTGGTTCTGGCCTCTGCTTTGGCACTTATTCCTTATATGACCTTTGATAAGTAACCACTTCTTCCTGTTTCTTCATAAGCAAAATGGAAGTGATACTATTTGTACTTTCTCCTTTCTGGGGCTGTCCCAAGGATTAAAAGGGATAGTGCATAAAAAGAACTTGGCAACTGTGGTTAATTATTATAAGGTAATATTCAGGATTTTTTTCTCCTTAAAATTTTCATAAAAATTTGGCCTTGTGTACAAAGTCTATTTGAGAAATCTCAATGGAAATTAAACCCATTGATATCTAGTTACACCATCTGTGCAGGCCCAAATCTGAATCAACCTATGCAAGTTTATTTCCTTCAATATCCTGGATCACTAGGTTAGTGTGAGGATTTAATGAAATATGAATGAAAGCACAGAGAGAAGTATAAAGCCCTAATCAAGCACATTGTGCTACTATTATCATATCCTTCTTGTCTGCCTCTTTTTCCCCAGTTATCTATAAATTCTGATGTCTTGTCATCCATCCCATCCTCTCTCACGCCCAACTAACTCCACCTACCTCAATATTCCTGTCATGAATTCCTAGCCACAACAACATATTTCTAAAGACACCTCAGATTTTATACATATATTTTAACTTTCAAAGAAACTTTTCCTTTTATTACTATAATGTAGAAGCTTCCTCCTTAAATGTGTATCAGTGATTCATCAGTCATTTAACCTCTGAGAGAGTTTCTGGAGGCCCTGAGAGGGTGTATGTTGCTTGCTCAAACAGTATCATTATATTCTTTCTCCAATTCATTTCAGCAAAAATTTATTAAGACACTGTGTGAGGTATTTGACTATAGCCCTAGTCAGAAGCAAAAAGAACTAAGGTGTAATGATGTGAAAAACAGTGGATTTCCCTAAGTTGGTTAAAATCTTTCCTGTCCCTGTTATGCAATATTTATTTACAAAATTATTATGCAATATTTCTTCCCCCAGATGCACTATGAATATGTTGACCTTATATCTTGGATATTCTAGGACAGTCTCAGTTTCAAGAGTAAAGAACTGACCATTCTATAACACTTAAAAGTTCATTAAACTTTTATTTTTTCTTCTGCACAGCCACCCTATGAGTTAATTAGTCCAGGCGCTATTATGCTCTTTATCCATAGATGAGTAAGTAAAGGCTGAGGAAAATCAATGGACCAGGCTGCGTTCACATGACTGGTAAGTGTTAGAGCCAAGTTCTGACTCCAGACTGGACAATTTCAAGTCCCACGCTCTTTCCAGGGCATTAATGTGTCTTCAAAAGACTGCACATTTCATGGATATTGCTGAAAGAAATGTGTGTTGTCAGTCCATGTGCCTTGGCTTTTGGTTAGGGAAAGGCAGTCACTATAATTTTGAATGGTGTCATGTTATAAGTATGTGCAGTTTAGTTTCTGATCATTGACAAAGGTTTTTTTTTTACTTAAATTCACAATATACTAATAATTATATACATGAATTAATGAGTCGTCACATATTGTCCTGTTTCATTTGTGGTGAGGCAGGGTGGGGGTGAGAGGAAGCCTGGTGTGGATATATTATGCAATCAGTTCATAAGTAAGGTGCAGAAACCTGTATGACTGATTCCTGGGTATGTCCATTCATTTAGCAGGACAGATGAATTGGCTTTGCAGTTGGGGAAACATAACCCTAGGAAAATGTTCAAGTCCTTTATCTCTTCACCACCAGCTTCCTTCCCAAATGGCAGCAAGCTTATCAGATGGGAAATCTGTATCCTTCTTGGAATATCCCCTGGTTTGGGTCCTCTGTGGCAACATCATTCTAGTCTTTGTGCCCTGGGAAACAGTGTGGTTGTTGTTATTCAGGCGTTCCAGTGCTTCCTGACTCTTTGTAATCGCATTTGGAGTCCTCTTGGCAGAGACAATGGAGTAGTTTGCCATTTCTTTCTCCAGTTCATTTTACAAAAGGGGAAACTGAGGCAAACTGGGTTAAGTGACTTGTCCAGGGTCATACAGCTAGTAAATGTTGAAGTCAAATTTAAACTCCCTGACTGCAGGACCAGCACTCTATCCACTACACCACCTAGCTGTCCCAAAGCAGTGTAGTACAGTACAAATTATGCTGTAATTGGAGCTAGAGGATATGGGTTCAAATTCTCACTCTGTCAGTTACTACCTGTATGTCCTTGAAGACTAGTCACTTAAGGTCTAGTGGGTCATGCATCTGTTAAAGGAAAACTTATAAAGTTTCTTCCTGCTCCAAATTTATGATCCTATGTGCAAATCTTCTAATTTGTACTTTAGGTGGAGATATCAAACATTTTAGGGATAGACATATAGCTTTTCTGGTATAGGGAACTCCCTGGTGAGGGACTCCCTCTACCAATGCCTTTTCTGAAAAGTGCAATCTCACTAGAGTTGTCTAAAGGGCTGAAAATTTAAGTGATTGGCTCAGGGTCAGAAGGCCAGGAAGTATCAGAGGTAAGACTTGAATAAGGCCACATACTCATTTATTAATATACCACCCTGTTTCTCAAGCACAGAGAAAGAAAGAGGAGGAAATTGTGTTGAAGGGAATTGAATGTTAAATTCTGAGAATGGCTAAAACCAAAGTTTTTGGTTTTGAGATGTTGGTTTTTAACTTACAACAGTAATTTTAAAAAAATTGGTCTCAGAAAATTAGATGAAACCTTTCTCCATCAATATATTTTCTTTCAGTTTTCCTGCAGTAAAATTTTAATTTGAGAGTTGTCATAAAAAGTTGTGTCCCTCTGTGTGGTTTCTTACAAGATTCTTCCCCCTGCTTTATTTTGATCGAGTTGCTTCAGAAAAATGCAAACAGCTCAATTGGCCTTTAAGAAAACTGCTGTTCCTAGAGCTGTTCTGTTTTATTGCTGTTGTCTTACAGCCATAGCTTTCTGTTCTTCCTGTGTGCTCCCAAGAAGTTTGCTGTTGAGATGCAACAGAAAGAGGGTTGGTGGCAATTAATTATTACACTCTTGTATGTTTGTAAAGAAAGCCGCTGTATTCTTATTTGGTATTGGCTCGGTCCCTTTATCAGTGGTATGACCTTTACCAGTAGCAAAATGTGCTGATTCCTGCACAGCCAGTAAGTGATGAGAAAGGAGAATCTTCCGTTCTGCCAATTACAGACAGTAATTGCCATGTAATGAAGTTAATGTTTTGTAGAATTTACAACCTGATATTAATGGTGTTTCTTTTCCAGCCTCTCTCCTCCTACTTGGTTTTCACCCGGTTTTTTTCCCCCACAACAAAAGACACAGGACAATATGTGAAGGCTCATTAATTCTATTTAGTTTTGATTTTTACCCCCTTCTTTTCTCCCCTCCTCCTGGAGGTTAAACAAGAACCATGTCATCAGGACGTTCCATAAACTCTGGTTCATGGGAGGGTGAAAGTTACAGCCTCCACACATGAGCCTGCACTGTATAAATGCTCCCTTTTCAATTTCAACCCAGCCCATTTAATGGCCATGCCGTTTTATGGCCTCCTTGATCACCAATTACACCACCAAGAACAATGGACCTACCACTTAAATGACAAGGCCTCAAATTTGCCTTGATTTGCCAATGTGTTTCATAGCAACACTTTCTTTGAAAGTAAGGGTAGCCTAATTACAAGAATGAAGATGGATCAGGGTTTAAGAAAGGCTCTCAGGCCCAGAACAATATGCTAAGCTAACTGCACCCTCTGTACTCCTACTGTATCATTCTGACCTCAGGCTGCCCTTGTAACACTCTACCTGACCTGAGGCTGCAGAAAGGAAACTGCAGATGCCCTCCCTATCTTTAATGCCACGGCTGAATTAGAGAGGGTGTAGCTGAAGTCGGTGACATAGGAATCTAGGACAAATAAATCATAAGACAGGAATCAGACAAATGGAGGAGCTGCAGAATGTCCACATTGTATTCCATTCCCCAGTAATGGCTTTATGGTATAAATCTGAGTGCGTTAACACTATTTGATGTTGCAGGGCAAATGTTAAATGTTTTATCTTCTTTGTTAGGCAGTAGTTAATCAGGGGAAGTTGTTCTCTTTTTTCATTGGGGCAGTTGGCTTTTTGTTAATTGATGTATCCATGGGTGGTAAAATTGAAAAAGAATTTAAATGTCATTTCAAAAATAAAAAGTCTTACCCATGTTTGAGAAATTTAAAAAAAAAATGCAGCACAAATTAAACAAACATTTTCTCTATAAAATTATATAGTTTGTAACATCCTTAGACAATAATAGCAGTTGTCAGCATGAAATATTGGATGCATTGTTTCAATGAGTCACCAGCGTTGTTGTCGGAATTGGTCATAAGCAATATGTATCCTCTACCACCCACCACAGACCTCCCCTGTGACCAGGGTTGGTCTAGGAAGTCAGGAGAAAGCCAATGATACAGTTTAATTTGATAAATCACAGAATCGGGGTTGGAAGTCACCGAAGAAGCCAGACACTGAAATTTGTGCCTCAACAAGACCTCTTTCTACATTTTTGACAAGGGGTCACTCAGTCCTTATTTAAAGACCTTCAGTGGTAAGTAACACACCATTTCTTGAATAAATCTGACACATGTTGAATCAACTCTGAGTTTTAGAAAACATAATTCCTCTTTCACATGACAGACTTTCATAAACTTGAAGAAAACTATAATTTACTCCCAAAATCTCCTTTTCTCCAAGATAGACATTCTCACCTCCTTCAAATGGCAAGAATTGATTTCAGTTTGATATAATTTAAATCCTACTAATGTTGTGTAAGATCACACTAAAATCACTTGAAATTTACATATCATTACCCCAAAGATTCAAGCTAAGGGAAAGTTCTTAATTTAATAAACAAGAAGTCTTTTCTTTCCACAACTAGACATAAGGCTTAAAATTCAAATTCTACTGGAAACCATTTGTGTTGGCTTAAATTCACTCCTTTAGTATAATGACTTCTATAAGACCTAGTCTTGAAAGGTTTTGATAGGGGGAGGGGGCAGAATGCAAGATCTTCTGAGAGGACACAGGGATGAGGGGGGGAGTATTGGAGAAATAAAGGAGAAAGAAAAGATTTGAAATGGTTACTCTAAAGGGTCAAACAGACATGAATAAAAGAATTGTTATGAGCACTGAGAGCACAGTTGATAACAAACTTAGAGTGGACTTGGTGAGGGTAATTATATTGACTTTCTTCAGAAATGTTCAGCAACATGCTGGTGGGAATAGAGAAGGTATAAGGTGAGATTCATAAATGGACAGCAACAGGACAGGGAGTATTCTGGGGTAAAGAACAGTGTGCAGTTGACCTGTTTAAACATAGGGATGATAAAAGAAGGAATATAAGGCCAGGCAGAGGGATGAAGAAGGCTGAATTGAGCTACTGGGAGTCATGGTGAGGAGGAAGAATATATTTCAGAGTAAGTCAAGAGACAGGAGACTATGACCAGAGGGAGGATATTTCAGAACTCAGAATCACAAAGGGAACATAGTTACAGGTAATTTTATTGTTTAGTCATTTTTCAATTGTGTCCAACCATTTGTGATCCCATTTTGGGGTTTTCTTGGTAAAGAGACTGAAGTAGTTTACCATTTCTTTCTCCAGGTCATTTTACAGATGAGGAAACTGAGGCAAACAGGGTTAAATGACTTGCCTGGGGTCACATAGCTTGTAAGCGTCTAAGACCAGATTTGCCTTTGTGCCTCTGGTCCTAGGACTCTATATCCACTGCACCACCTAGGTTCCCCAGTTCTGGGTGGTATTAGAGGCTAAGATGTGACTTTTCTTATGGGTGGCAGAGGTGAAAGGAAGACTCAGGTTATCAGAGTTGAGGAAGATGTAGAAAAGGGAGGCTCAGAGAATTCAAGGAGCCATCAAATGTATTTTGAATCTCTCAAGTATAAAGGCAAGAGTTGAGCTTGAGAGGAAATAAAACTCCTTGAGAAAGAAGGAAAAATAACCCAAAGATTGGCAGATTACTATGATAAGCATTTATACTGGATGACAGAATGACAGAAAGAAGAAAAGACCATTGAGTAATTGTTGCGAAGGTATGGTCTCAGAGTGATAGTGAGAAGCAAGTGGGATGCTGAATTCTAACCCAAGCCCAGTATGTTACTGGAGGGACATAAGAAAAGTACTCAATTCTGCATGGTGTGTGGTCAAGTTTCTGTCATAGATAGAGGAATGTGAGGTAGAAAAATACAGGATGAAGAATCGTTGGCTAGAAATACAACAGGGGTCCAGACAACACAAGGAAGTGAAAGGGCAGAGTAAAAAATATGGATTGAAATGCAGGGGAGAGAGATTTTTGCCTTAGCACAAGGCAACTCTAAATCACAGGGAAAAGGTGGTCAAGAGCTGGGAGTTTTCCTATCATAGGATGGGGAAAGAATAGATGGACTCTGAGGCCTCTTATAACTCTTAGATTTTGTAACTTGTAATTAATTCTCCCGACCTTTAAGAAAAGACTTTCAACCCCTTGTGCAGTGGATAGAGTGCTAGGCCTGGAGTCAAGAAGACTCAACTTCTAGAGCTCAAATCTGGCCTCAGACACATATCAGCTGTGTGACCCTGGGGAAGTCACTTACCTGTTTGCCTCAGTTTCCTCAACTGTAAAATGACTTGGAGAAGGAATGGCAAACCACTCCACTATCTTTGCCAAAAAAACCCCAAATGGCATCATGGAGAGTCAGACATGGCTGAAAAAAAAATGACTTAACAAGAACAAAAATAAATTCTATACTGTATTTAGTCAGCCATGCTACCTGTGCACAGGACATATTTGATGATCTAATGTTTGATGGATTTATATCCCAAAGTCAAACCTGAAGGTGGTCATGCTCATACTTTAATAAAGTATCATTTTTTTAATAAGATTAACAATAACTATTTCCCCACAGAGAATTAAGGGCATTTTTAATATCCAAAGTGACAGTGCTACTCACTGGTAACAAGCTTACTAAAGGATTATAAGTATTTGGATAGATTGGTCACTACAGGGACCATTTTAATCTGACTTCTTCATACATTCTTGATGCGGATTCCGAGCCCAGGGGAATCTTGAGCCATATGAACCTAAAGAAAGAAGTTATCTATGAAAGATTGAGTAAAATATTTTAAAATATTTCTTTTTAACCTATTTTGCATTTTTCCTAGAAGCCCAATACATGAGTTGTGTACCCTTTTCCCAGACAAATATTGGTAATGTAAAAAGGACAGAAGCAAATTTTAACTACAACAACCACTTAGTGAAGACTCTTTAAAAATAAAACTACTTCCTTCTTCCAATTCTGACTTGATTTATAGCTCAGATTAGTATATGGTGCCCTCTTCTGCTTAAATGATATGAAACAGCTTTATAACTTTGTCTTAAAAGACTTATAAATGCCAACTATCCCCTCCCTCTGACAGTCAAGGGGAGATACAGAATAGAAGAAATAAAGGAATCATTTTATATGTCAAGGTCTGACCAGAGGCAGAGTTAACTAATGCTAACTTCCATCCCAAAGTAGCTTTTCCTGGTACGAATTTGGCATTTTTGAAATTTGGCACATCTTTAGATTCTGATGCTAAAACTGTGCATTTGATGCTAATTTTGATGCCAAAAATCTTCAGCACTCTCCTTTCTAAGAAATATTTCAAACCCTGGGAGGCAAAAATTGGAAAAGCAAATTTACAAAAACACTACATGGCCTCATGTGTGAAATCAATGTGATTAAAAAAACAAGGAAGGGCAGCTCTGCGTCCTGAATGGTGGCAGGAAAGTTCTGATCTGATTCAGACATTGAGTTACTTTGCAAGAAAGGATACAATCAAATGTAACTGAGAAGAATACATGTAAAAGATTGGAAGTCCAGATTAATATGCCTGCCTTTTATTCTTCAGTTACACCACCCATGCCTCGCAGAAATGTTGTTAAAATTGTTTCTTGTGTGTGTGTGTGTGTGTGTGTGTGTGTGTGTGTGTGTTTCCCACTAATAGTAGCAAAGAGAACTCTGGACTTGAAAGGCTTCATTTTATCATTAGGCATTTAGGCAGGTAGTAAGCTCTTGAACTCGTGCTCCAAGATTTCCCTAGAAATTGAAGTCTACAGTGTTCTAGATTTGCATTGTTGTTTGTGAATAAAATAGGAACATTACATTTGATACTTGGACAGCAGTAAAGAATGCTGTTAAATTGGTGCAAGGTATCTTCCTACTGAACCCTGCCCCCTACCCAGGATTAGAACATCATTTCCTTGGTCTGATGCTTTTAAGTGTTTTTGCGTTGGGGTTAGATCAATGTCAGAGGAAGGATGCCACACTGAAAAGGACCAATAATATAATCCTGGACCAACTTCACTTGTTTTTATGTCTTATCTTTCCTGGAGTGTATGATTGCTTTTTAATTTTTTTTTCCATTCTAGATTGTAAACCTACTGGGTAGAAACGGTGGTTTCTTTTGTGTTCTGTCCAGAGCGAGTGATGATGAATCATCACGGAGGGTGACAAGGATGTCGGCAGTGAAGAGTCTTCTAGGGGATGAAAATTTTAAAGTGCAGGGTGTTAATATTCTCAAACAGTGAAACTTTGTGCCTTGCCATTCTCTTATTTCCTCATAAACAGGGATTTTATTTTATATTTCTAATTCATTAAATTGCTTTTGAAATGTTACATATATGTATGTATATACATATATATGTATGTGTATAATATATTATATATATTTATTTACAAATAGTTTTTTTTCCCTCCAAACCTACCCCAGCTATCGTCATCTCAAAAGTCAAAAGTCTCTAATACTAATGCTTTTAGGTAATGAAAATATTGATTGATTTAATGCTTTTGAAATTCATAGAATCTCAAGGTGGGAAGTCCCCTTAGTGATTATCTAACCTAACCCTTTCCTGAACAAGAATTCCCTCTATCAATTTGTGGTCATTCAGGTTTTACTTGATGATTTCTAGTGACAGGGACCCTCCATTTTGAGATAAATAATCCTTAATAAATTATTTTCCTGTATTTGACTTCCATCCTACAATTATTCTTTGGAGTCACAAAACAAACTGAAGCCTTCTTTCACATGACAGTAACTAAAATATTTGAATCAGTCAACAAGTATTATTAAGCACTTAGAGTAAAAGGACATGGAGTCGGAGCCCTGAATTAAATTCAGCTTCATACACTTACTAACTTTGTGATATTGGTCAAGTCAACTTTTTTTTTTTTTTTACCCTCCAGACTTCTTCCTCTGATTGGATAACTATTCCCAGAAGCACCATTTAAGGAGGGCACCTGGGCAGCCACTTCATATTCTTGTCCAGCATCTACTCTGGGATTTTCTCCATCTTGGAGAAAATTCTTTTTCCTAATCAGTAAAATGGGAACAGTAATATTACATCTACCTCCCAGGGTTGTTGTGAGGATCAAATGAGATAATAATAAAGTGCTTGGCACAGAGCCTGGCACATAGTAGGTACTGTATAAATGTTAGCTATTACTATTGTTGTCATTATTGCTTTCTATGTATCAGGCACTGAAATGTACTGGGAGGCAAAGAAAGACAAAAACATGATCTCTCACCTCACATTCCAATAGGAGAGAAACATGCAAACTACGTACATATAAGTCATTTACAGTGTAAATTAGAGGTAGATTCTGGAAGAACATAACTTCTACCCCCCCAAAACTTCTCTTCCATTGAATTCAAAAGGCTTCTAAGTCCCAGTTACCATGGATACAAAGACAAAATTAAAAGCAACCCTTAGGGATTTACATTCTGTGTGGAGTGGGGAGGGAAGAGGTTAAAAATTTGAATTCTTGAAGTTGATATTGATCTTGCATTCTTTTAAGGTCCTTCCTCTGAACATGTTTTTTTCTGATTGTTTTCCAGCTGATCAGTTCCTTTTCTCAATTGAACTGAATGCAATATTCCACTTACCTTCTGTTCAGGGAAGTGTCCGTTTATAGTATCATTTCCCCCAGCTTTGGGAATCTATCTAATGCAGTCTAAGATCACACTAATGTTTTTTGGCTGATATCATTCTATTGATTCCTATTGAATTTGTAATCCATTTAAAATCCCACCCCCACCTCATCTTTTTTTTTTTTCTCCAGATGAGCCTCTCCACCATCTTGTATTTGAGTTTTGTCATCCAGGGGGCTGACTTGGTGTTTTAGATCAGTCAGTCAACCAACAAGCATTTGTTAAGTGTTTTGTATGTGTCAGGCACTGTGCAAAAAGCTAGGAATACAAACACAAGCAGAAAAAAAAAGACAGCCTGTGACCTCAAGAAGCTTACATTTTAATAGTAGAAGAAGATAACCAAATAAAAGGAAGCTAAAAGATGGAGGGAGAAAATGACGGTAAAGATGAAAGAGCAGAGTAAAGAAAGTCCAAGATGGAGAAAATCCCAGAGCAGATGCTGGACAAGAATACGAAGTGGCTGGCCAGGTGCCCTCCTTAAGTGGTGCTTCTGGGAATAGTTATCCAATCAGAGGAAGAACCCTGGGGGCTAAGAGGTGGGGAGCAGAGGGAACTTCCAATATGTGAATTCCAAGGGGTGGCCTTCAGGATGAAGGGTTTTCTGGTGAATAGTAGGGGAAGTCCCAAATGTAGCTTGCAGAAGAATAATATTGATAGACTTGATAAATTTGTTATTTCTCATCTTATCCAAAGTCATTGGTAAAATTATTAAACAGCATAATAGTGATACTTCCCTCTTTGACTGTATTTTGGGTCCAGTTATTCAACCAGTTCTGAATCCAACTACTTGTTCTACCATCTAATCTTTCTTTTTCTCCTTTGTAACTATCTTCCCAACCACCTAGCTGCCCATACCAGAGACAATTGATACTCCTTCTCTCAGAGCACTATTTCTGGCATCTTCATGTCTTTCTATTCTCCCCAATCCCAACCCCTTAAGCATCTTTGCCAATTATCTCACTGCCAAGTTTTCTCCCCTCTCGTCTCATCTAGTTCTATAATCATGAATCATTTTTAAATCAACTCTGTCCCAATTCCTAGAAACTGATAGTCAATCAGATTCCCAGGGACCCAATCACCACTCCTTTAATTTTGTAATAGAGGTTCCCGTCATTAGTTACCATTCGTCTAATTGTTTTGTCAATGAAAATGTATGCTCCTTGAAGGTATTAACTACCTTTCTTTTGTATTTATGTCTAACACTCAGAATCATGCTTAAATGCTTATTCATTTCACATTTATGTCTCTTGTTAGCAAGGATATATCTTACCAGAATGTACATATACAATATTCACAGAAGTCCCCTCATCTACCAGCTTAGTAAGCAAGCAATGCTCTTATTCTTCCTTTTTCTCCCAATATATCTGTTTTGGCTCATTTATATCCATAAGGAAAGGAAACTCAATCCACACTTGTGGAGAACTTACTTTGCTATAGCTAATTTGTCTCAAAATATATAATAAAATGAGGACATGCACTGTTCTATGAGAAAGACAACCTGGATTCTTTCTGTTCTGATTCTGGATCACATCAGCTCACTACCAGTCCAATAACTGGCCAGCTTTTCAAGGACTATAAAGTGGCCTGAGTGTTTCCTGACCATTGGAATTCACTTTATTCTGGAGTAAATAAAGGATATTGGAGCCCAGTACAAATATGCCCACCAAGAATTTTTTCAGTGCTAGGCACCTTTGAACACACCAATCAAACATGAGGCTAGATAGGAATCCACACATGGGATGATGTAATGGGATGGTGATTAGTGGAGACATCTGTGGTTTCATAAATGAAGATACCTCTTTCTACATATTTAACTCTTCTCTCTTAGATTTACTCAGTCCTTGCCATTCATTACCAGTCTCAGCTTTTCTGAGTTTCACTGCTTCAGATGGTATTCTTTCAGGATTGGATTAAACTATTGTAGCCCTCCTCTATAACCTGATTTCCATCATCTTGTGTATACCATTTTTTCTTCTTCGAAGCTAGCCAAAGAGTTTCCTATTAATTCATTTCTCTCTCTTTAGACAATTTCTCTTTTTCCTTTCATTCTTATCCAATTTCTCCTCTCTCATCAGTATTTTTCCTCCTTGTGTATCCAATATTTCCTTCATGAGTGTCCCATCCCTTCTTGACATCACTAACATAGTTTTGGTCCACGCTGTCCCATCTATGCTTTTTCAGAACCCTTTAAAATCTTTTAACTCCCAGATCTAAAATGTATGGTAAACTATACATGCCTCTTTCCCCCAACTTTATTATGAATTCTGAGAAGGGGTGCTTAATTTCCTCAAACATTTGCAATACTTTTATCTTAGCATCCAAGTCCTCCTTCTGGTGAAAGTCACAGTAAGAAGAGTGATTGCTCTGGTTATTGCTATACCTTTGAGGAATGAACAGGTCATTAAAGGAAGCCAAGGCTATGTTTGATTCTCTGTGTTTGGAAGAGAAAGAAGTCCACCATCCCTAGATAATAGTAGTCTGCCATCATTGCTATATGATATCTCTGTGCTAGGCTGTTATGTTTGCTGAGCTTGTCACCTATTTCCTGCTTCTGTCCAGGTGGTTTGAAATGCTTGCATACTTCCATAACTTCCATGCTTCTGTTTAATCCTCCATTGCTCATCACCATATGTTTTCTTTCATGGACTAGAGTCATTGAAGTTTGAAATTCATCCAGAAGAGATGAAAGTTGAAGCCATGAGAATAAATATGATCACTGAGGGGGCAAGATTATAGAATGAGAAAAAAAGAGAAAAGAAATGGAAGGTTAAAAAAGCCCTACCATTTCAGGGTTGGGTGTTTTTAAGTAATGTAATACTTCCAAAGAAGCCAGAATGGTTACTTCCCTCTCTAGTTCAACTAAGCCTGTCCTAAAGCTATAGGGATAGGGACCACATGTTATCTTAGGGACTGTTTAATTCCCAGATCAAAAATTGTTAATAGAGGCAGTGTGTTATTGTGAAAAGTGCACTGGACCTAGAATCATGGAGACTGAGGATCAACCTCATCTCTAATATTGACTATGTTTGTGAGTCTGAAATAGTCTTTTAATCTCAATGACACTTTATTTCTTTACCTGTAAAGTGGGAGTAATAGTAGTAGTAGCTCCGTCACAGGGTTGTCGTGAGGATCAAATGAACTCATGTAACATTTTAAAACCTCAAAGCCCTATACACATGTTAATTAACTTCATTATTTCAAAGATTAAGCACGTACATAAACAGTATATGTCTCCCCAAAGTAATATCACAGCAGTGATTTGCTCAGTTGGATGTTTTTATTCCAGTCTGTTCCAGAACCCATCCAGGATTGCCAGGGTTTGGAAAGACCTTCAACCACTAGGAATCCGAGCCCCCTTTCCTTTCCTCTCTTCCCACTTCCCACTACAAGTGCAGCCTAGTACCTTTCCAGGCTGTTTGACTGCTCATATGACTTAAAGACATGGGAGTCATCAATTCTACTCCATTTGGAGAAATAGAAGACCACCAGGCCTAATTAACGGCCCTACAACTTCATTCTAAGATTCTCCAAGCCTTACCATCTGTCATTACTCTGTGACCTGTAGAGGACCTGGCACTACATCTGACCATTGACATATCCTGAAGGACACTGGGCCTTGCCATCTGCTCTGCTACAGCATACTTGTGACTTTGAGACTTTTCCATCTGCCCTATAACTGAACAGTATTGGCACAATGAATAAAGTACTAGATCTGAAATCTAGAAGACCTGAGTTCAAATACAGCTTCAGATACTTGTTAGCTGTGTGAAACTTGGGAAAATCACTTATTTACCCTCTGCCTCAGTTTCCTCAACTGTAAAATGGGGATAAAAATAACACTTACCTCCTATGGTTGTTGTGGGGATCAAAGGAAATAATAGTTGTAAAGCACTGCTAATAGGTGCTTAATAAATTCTTGGTCCCTTTCCCTTTTCCCAATTAGAATGTGAGCTCCCTGGGAGTAAGAAATGTCTAGCTTTTTTTCTGTTTTATACCTCAGTACTCATATAGTAAGCCCTTGGTAAGTGTTTTTTCATTAATTTATACACTATCTCACATATGTTTGAAGAAGACCACCTCTCATTCAATTTAAGGGTGCTACAAAGCCTTGACTACCAAAACATATTTTCCTACAGGTCAATAAAACTTGATATTATTCTCCCCTCTTAACCAGCCTGGAATTCCCATTATTAGAATATGTATGAATTATTTTTCCCCCTGAGATAAACAACAAAATTATAATCCTTATTCCCAAAAAGCCCCTTAAAAATGCATGTTACCTGAGAAAAGAGGTAACACTTTTAGGTATCTCTCCTAGCCTTCTAACATTAACATGCTTTTAATTTTCAGACTATCTTAAATGCATTTTGCTATTCAGAAAGACTGGTTCTGAGTTACAGGGTGGGGTAATTTCAGTGGGCCTTGAAATATATGGAACACGTCAAAGATGAGCCATTAAGTATTGGGGGTAAGACATGGAGATAACAGACCAGGAAGCTCATATTTAGAGAGATGGGCCCTGTAATGACTGCTTGGGTGTGGGCTACCAGAATGGATAGGGAGGCTTCAGCTGCCACCTGTTTCAGAAAATTTTGCCTTGGGCTTGTCCCTTGTCCAGATATGGGATGTGTCATACTTGAACTCTTGTCTGACATTGGGCATAAATCTGAATGAAGAAACATTCAGATTCTTTTGGAAAAAATCAGTTTCTTCTTATGTTGATTAGTTGTACACAGTTAGAACATACCAGAAATATAGATAACTACTGGGAGTGTAGTCATCAGAGACCTTTTGTGCACCTTTTGTGCAAAGCCTTTGGTTCATTCATGACTGAGGCTGGACTCTGTAAACAGATGGGGCTTCAGGCAACAGGTAAAAAATGAGTCACTTAGAGAAGATTGTGGGAATCAGAGAAATTGTAGTGAAATCTAGAAGAATCAGTCAATGCATTAACAAACATCTGTTCAGCATTTACTGTGATACTACGGTCTGACACTGCTCTAAAAAAGAGCAAAGCTGTCCCTGCCCTCAAGGGCTTACTTTCTAATAGGAGAGATAATGTACACATCAATCAAAACACACAAGATAAAGAGAATAGACTGTAGATGGAAGGTTACATTAGAGGAAAAGTTAGAGAGGCAGTGTGGTATGAGAGAAAGAGAACTGAACTTGGAATCCCAGGAGCTGAGTTCATATAAACTATATGTGTGCATACACACATGTAAAAACACACATGCACAATACACGCACACATACCTATATAAACACATGCATACATATGTGTATATCGGTGCATGCACGTATATGTGTGTGTATAATTACAATTGACAGCAAGTTACATTTTGCTATTTTGAATAGGGGTTAACATAATTCATCTCCCCCCAAAAAAACACATATACCTACACACACACACACACACACACACACGTGCACATCACATTCAGATCCAATAAGTCATAATAATTACTTCGATAAATGTAATCACTTTCTATTGTTTAATAGGGCAAGATCTCCTTGATTCAAAACTGATTTGTTCCTTAGAAAAGAAGGAATTGTCTCCACAAAAGTCTCCACTGACTCAGAATATGGAATGGAATTAATACATAATAGTGCCTCCAACCCTCAAGGGCAATTTATTGAGAAGGGGGCCAGCATAGAAAGAAGGAACATGACTAGCATCCTGTTACCTGAGCTGAACAGCTGAAGTGGCCAGAACTTAAGGGCCCTGTTCTTTTCTCTTTTCTTATTGGTGGGCAAAGAAACTCTCCTCAAGTCATCGGTTACTCTTGAGCATGTACCTAAACCAGGTGTTTTGAATCTTAAAATTTATTAAGGATTATAGTCTCAATTTATAGTGAACATTTTGGTGAATTTATGGTTGCCATTGAGCAGGAAATTTCTCAATAATTCTCATAAAAAATCTTTTCCTTCATCTTCTCTCTCTCCCTGTCTCTCTCTTTCTCTCTCAGTTATTTTTATTGAGTATAGTTTCATTTCTTTGACAAAAACAATTTAGGTCCACAGGCTTCTGGCTGGAGAAGAACACAGACAACGTCTCTCAGAAAGCCCCTATGCAAAAAAATCATATGTAAGAGATATATTGTATCAGATTAATAAAGCAACATCTTGTACATAAAAACATACAAGTAAGAAGCTTTTATACGATATCTCTTTCCTTCTCAATTATTAGAGTATAAATTAAGCACTAGATGGAGGGGGAATTAATTGACTTCTCTAGGTTTGTTTTGCTTTGTTTTTTCATTTAGAAAATAATGATTATGAAGGTCATGTTCCTTCCACTTCCAAGTTAGGTAGTGCAGTTGGTAAAAAGATGGACCTGGAGTTAAGAAGACTCCAGGAACATTTGACCTTTATCCAATTGTATTCATAATTTATTTATTGAAGTTTTCACTTATATATTTATGGACATTTATAAAGTACCTGTTATATTCAATGCAATGTTGTAGGTGCTGGTGGAAATCTGAGAATGAAGATGATACTTCAACAGCTTACAATCTAATGGTAGCAAAGAGGTCTACTCATTCAAACATGGTATTTTTTCATACTTACTATCTGTGTGACCTATGGCAAATCATCTTCTTCACTTTAAAAATGAGGCTGACACACTGAGGTAAAATCCCTTTGCGATGAAAGTTCTGTAAGATGGTCTCCATGACAAGGCAGTGTCATAGCATGGACTCTGAAAATGAGGTTCCAGCATATCTTTTTTTTATATTCAGACACAAGAGCAACCCTAATAACAGCCCCATAAAACTCTTTCTGAGGAACTATCTGATTTTCTTTCAAGATAGTCAACAAAGCAAGCAAAACTCAGATTTTTCAATTCAATCCAATAAACGTTTATTAAATGCTTAGTATGTTTCAGGCACTAGGCTAAGCACTGAGGAGAAAATTGATAAAAAGAAAGGCAGTCCCTGCTCTGAAGGAGCTTTGTTGCTGCTGTTTCTATTGCTGTTCAGTTGCGTCCAGCTCTGGGGCTTTCCTTCTCCAACTCATTTTACAGAAGGGGAAACTGAGGCAGGCAGAGTTAAATGACTTGCCCAGGGTCACATGGCTATAAGTCTCTGAGGCCAGATTTGAACTTAGGAAGACGAGTCTTCCTGACTCCAGACCCAGGAGTCTCTGCACTATAACATCACTCAGCTATCCAGGAATTTCTTATAGTGATGAAATTATAATTATAGGTCAGCCACAGAACCCCCCTGCCCCCCGCCCCACTTATGAAAAATTAATTAGCATTTTACAACTAGGTGTGCCAGCTAACTTTGGGTATCTAATGTTTGTTTTTGTGAAGCTCTCAATGCACTTTGACCCTTTTTTTTGGAGGCACATGCACTGTGGATGAGAACAGTTCACATAAAATAATAAACCCTGCTCCCTTTAGACCAAGATGAGTAATGCTCACTATCCTCTTGACTCTGTTATATTTAGGGATGTAAAAATCTTATGGGAACATGTCCATTATCTCTCAGTACATGGAAAAGATGTGTGTGTGTCACACACATACACATACATACACATGCATATGTATATGTGTGCACACATATAGGAAAGATCTAGGATGAGACTTTTCAGACAAAGAAAACAGCAGGAAGTTTAAAGCTTAAAATTGTATGGAAATTATTTTTAACACTAATGACTTTTTTATCATCTTGGGCATTTGAGTCCATATTTTTGATAGAACTAATGTATAATGAATGCCAGTCTTTGACCTAAATGTGGAGGTCTACTCAACTGGGGACATATCTGAACTTTTTTTGAACCTGCCATGATTCTGAGGCCTCACAGGACTGCCCCAATCCTAACCTAAGAAACTGGGGGAGATCCCCAAAGCCCTCTTCTTTTCATGGTTTAGTTTGATGGAGTGAGTTGTAGAGGTGGCAAACACCCAATTGTATTTTAGAAATATTCTAACTTAATACCATTTAAAAAATATTTATTAAGCACTTACTATGAACCCAGTGTTCTGATAGGTAGCAGACATAACTTAAAGGGATTCGAAAGTATGAACCTTGTCTGCTAGGAACTTACTATCTAAGTTTGCTTTATCAGACATAAGCAAATTAAACAAAGCAATTAAGTAATAATATCAGACAGTATGTGCTGAAGAATCACAATGAATAGTATTGGCAGTGAGTGCTAAAAGTTTTGGGAGAAGGGACCAATTATTATAAGATATCGTAGTTAGACAATGCTCTGTGAATGAAGTTGCGGTTGAGGTTGTGGTTTGTCCTTTGTTCTCAAAGAGGACCAAGACATCAGGAAGATGATGCTACGACTTGCAAGTGAATTGGATTTAAGTGAGGTGGGGCTGTACAAAGTCATTAGCCTCACTTTCTCCTCTGGAGCCATTGGGTCAGGATAACTGGTGATGTCCTAAGATGGCCTTTTTAAGCTAAGGTCTATTGGAGTTCTCACTTTGACTGAGGCAACATCCATTCAGTGATTAGGGCTGTTTAAGAAGCGAATCAAAGGATGACCCCTTTAATAAATAAATATTTCAGTCCAAGAGATTAACAATTACTATTTACATTCAATCTGAGTCATCAGAGCCTCTAAAATAACCATTAAGTGCAGCTTGGGCAAGCACCTATGGTTGGCTCATCAGTGGGAGTCAGAGTGAAAGAAATCTAGCCAGTAAACCCCAAGATATAAAGGTAGGCTTCAACTAACAAAATTTACCTTCTTTTGAGCAGAATACCCTCAACTGAGGGCATGACACCCTATGGAAAGGAGAGGAATTCAAGTTAGAACTTCAAGAATGTTAAGGACATGGTAGGTATGAGTGATAGCAAAAGACAAAGTGAAGAGTTTGGAATAAGCATATCCTATTCAAAATGCATGAAGGAGACCAAACTGACTACACCAGATGGTGAATAGTTGGAGATAACATTGAATAGACAGGGCAAGTTTGGATAATATAGGGCCTTGAAAAATCACTCTGACAAATTTGGACTGAGTTCCCTAGGGCAGTGGACAGTCCTTGAATGTCCTTGAGCTTTTAAGCTTTTGAAGTTGAGGTGACAAAAGCTGTGATTTAGGAAGATTAATCTGATGACTCCATGAAAAATGCAAAGCTGACCTTGACAAAACTTGGAACACTGCTGCACCCAGGTTCCAATTCTAAATCTGAGTGACATGTAGTAGAATACAAGTTCAATTGATCTTCTCTGGTACATAGAGAACAAATGTAAACCATCTCTGACAATAACCCAATGTTAATACAGTGCTATCATTGATATAGCAATCTTTTTCCAAAGGTCCTATCTCTGTAGTATCTAAGCACACCGAACAAGTACCCAATGGGTATGCTTTTACCCACACATGGAGATAAATTTTTATTCTTATCTTCTCCCACCAGCTGGTGCCATGTAGTCATGTGGTAGTAGACCAGAGGGGCTTTTTAATCATACACTATCAGGATATTTAGAGTTAAGATCCACACAGCAACTATAATTCATTCCCCCCTTTGAAGAAATAATTTCTGGGTGACTATAGAAAGTGATGCTGCCCTCAGATACACTAGCACCTTCAGGGTTCTTAAAGATTTGTTGATTTCTAATTTTTTTTCTTTCTGTAAGAGAAGCTGACTTGATTTACAATGATTTATCATATTTTTCTTTCATGATAGAACTTGAGTGAGGCATATTGATAGATTGGAGTTTATGAGGAAAATGTTGATTGAATAGTGATTGATTTTCTTATGTACATGTATAATTCTGTTATTTTTGGTTAATCTAGTGCAGCAAACACCTACTATGTGCAAACACTGAACTAGGTTCTGGCAATACAAAGACAAAAGAAATGGAAGACAAAGGAGGAGGAGAAGGAGGAGAAGAAAGAAGAGAAGGAGAAGAAGGAGAAGGAGAAAAAGGACGAAAAGAAGGAAGAGAAGAAGGAGGAGGAGTTGGAGGAGTTGCTGCCTTCTTGCAGCTTACATTCTAGTGGGTATGGAGGTGATTCAGAATAAAATAATTTATTTTAATTAAATTGCAATAAAGAAGAATGGAGCTTTTTTTTTTTTTTTTTTGCTATTTGGGAATAAAATGGTATAGAATTTGGCCCAGGGTTCCCCATAGAATGTAGGACTCACAGTTCCAAATATGATCTTCATGGCTGAACAAAAGGTATCAGTTTCTCTTTTTGACTTATGCCCCAACCACAGTTGTACTATGCCAAAATGCCTAAAATAAAGCTTAGGTATGGCTCTTTTTTAGATTTCCCTAGTAGTGAGTAACAGACTCTCCAATTCTTCACAGTCATTCAATGCACAGTATCAGTAATTAATATGAGACATCCTACATTTTGCCCTCCATAGAAACTGTATAAGATGCAACATACTCACAATAGCACATGAAAAAATACAGAAATGACAAGTACCCCAGTACCCTATGTGGTGCCTACAGTGGCTATGAATACGTAGATATAATTCTGAATTGCAAAATATAACAGACTCTCCATATGGAAGACAGAAACAAAGCATTTATTTAAACATCAGAAAGTGAAATTCCAACACCAGAAAGTGAAATTGATCATAACAACAGAGAAATTTATACACTACTACAATTCAGGGGGCACCACCATCCCCAAGCCTTCCCCCTGCTAGGGCTTTTCCACAAGCAAACATTCACAGCTTATTGCTTGCTTCCTCTCTCTCCCTCAACTCTAAATGCTGTGTCCAACTTCCTTTCAGCTCTGCTCCACTCTTCTTGTTCCCTGTTTGGCAAACTCCTCCCACCACAGACTCGTATGACTCAGACTTCCATGTGACTCAAGCAAGTCATATGGGTCTATTAATGGGTGGAAAAGATCTTCCCATTATGCGACATACATTAATAATATACCCCAATAGACTCCCTGCCTTCACAAGAAGGTGAAGGGAATTTGAGGAACTTGCCTTGGAAGAGAAGAATACAGCAGCTCTTAAGAATATCAGGGTTATTATTCCCATACACTTCTTTTGACTTTCACCTTCAGTGCTATCTCCTTGCCCCTGAAGGGACTTTTGTCTTTTAACTGCAGGGAAAATAATCATTGAAAACAATACTCTTCTTTCTCCATCCCCCTTTTAGGCCAGAGTCAAAGGAATGGAACTCAGGAAATCTTGACTGTCTTGAACAGTACATAATAAGACCAATCTCAGGCATTTGGGCTGAGCTTCAGAAAAGAAAAATATTAAAAGTCATAGGTAGAAGGCCATGTAGGATCACAAAATAAGATTTAGAGGCAAAAGTGATCCTTAGTGATCACTTAGTCCAGGACTTCTTGAAATTTTTTCCACTCTTGACCCCTTTTTGGTTTTTGATAGTATTTGCTGGCATTGTGTGGCCTGAGGGCATGTGCAGGGCAAAGTGCGCATGCTTTGTGTTCAGAACCAAGGCTGCAGTGAAGTTGCACTGGCAGAAACACCTCAGGTTCATTATGTGTTTGATTTTTAATTAAGTCTTGGTCATTGCACATCAGAAAGCTTTTACTGTTGCCAAATTTTTCATGACTTCCGTATGGGGTCACAACTCACAGTTTAAGAAGTCCTGCCAAACACTCTAATTTTATAGATGAAGAACTTGTGAAATGCCCTGCCCAAGGTCACACAAAGAAGCAAGGTTCAAACCCATACGTTTTGGTTATGAATTCAGTGCTCTTGGTTGAAATAGAGCTACCCTCCTAACCACTGAATTTTAAAGGGCACAGAATATATTTATTTTAATAGACAGGGTTTGAACAGTATAAGGATGGTTTATAAATGAGTCATTACATGTCCTAATGTCAGTTCTCAGGGAGACCTCAGGTCAGGTGAGACCTTTGAATGACTTCAGGAAGACACCAGATGTCAACTGACCAGGACTGAATATCTTTCGCAGTTAGGTCAACCACATATAAATTAGACTTTCTTCTGAATAGTATGGGATAATTATGCCCACTTAGGGGGAGCTAGGTGGTGCAGTGGATAGACCATCAGTGCAGGAGTCAGGACCTGAGTTCAAATCTCACCTCAGACACTTGACACTCACTAGCTGTGTGACCTTGGGCAAGTCATTTAACCCAAATTGCCTCATTTTGGGCCATCTCCAGTCATCCTGATGAATATCTGGTCACTGAGTTCCAATGGCTCTGGAGGAGAAGTGAGGCTGGTGACCTGCACAGCCCTCCCTCGCTCAAAACAAAGTCAAGTGCAAGTCATGCCATTATTTCTCTGATGGCATGATCTTCTTCAATAACGAAGGATGAACACATACATGGAATAATTATGGTGATGCCAACTGCTAGCTATACCCTGCAGCATCACCATGGAGGCCTTGGTAACTCTCAGAGCCCTTCTGACCATGGGGCTGTGAGTGGGTTGTATTAAAGGCAGTTCATGACCCTCTGAAGTTAGATACCTTGCCCAAGAACCTCTCATTGCCTTATAACTCCCCAGAATATTGCCATAGGTATGAATTCTAAGATACTCAGCAGCCCTTGGGGGGCACCCAATAATTACACAGAGCACCCTTCAGTGGTCCTGAGTCAGAGTCAGGTGTAGAGACACCTTATTGACATGTGCCTAGAGCCTCACTCACTGATGTATGTCATGAGAGAAGGCACTGTTGCTTCTGTGATGTGCACCACTGGTACTTGTCAGTTTGCGAGCTCGCTGAGATAATGCATGCTGAGGAGAGCTACATTTTCTTTCTCTTGGGTTTTGAGCAACACTGCACTGGAAATCCTAGCTCCTTTTTTCAAGTCTACTCTTGGCTCACGACATTGCCTTGTGAAAGTTACCATTCTGTGCCTTAATTTAACAATCTATAAAACAGAACTAATGTTGGACTCTATTCTGTGCTCATCATGCACACATTGTTCCATTGAATAGCGCCCTTAAGTATTCACTGGAGAGGTCTCTGTTTCCAGTAAATTTGAATTCATTCAAACACTCCCCTGGCACCTCTGGCTCCAGTGGCAGCTGGTCACAGTCTATGAGCCCAACAGACATCTGGCTGGCGATGTAGGTAGGAATGAAGTTAGCGGCCAAGTTTCTTCAGAGTCATAAACGGGGAGAGGGAGAGCTTTTTTTAATCCCTGGAAATAGGTACCCTGAAGAATGGGGATTCACATAGCCAAGAGTTACAACTCACTGCATATTTATTGATAGTGAATCCTCTAGATTTTTGGTGTCAGAAGGATTCCTGTTCTGGTAATATAGATGATTCTCTTGTAAGAACTACTTCAATGCAATAAACTTATAAAATTTCTACTATGTTGAAGGCATTATGCCAGAAACCAGGACTGTAAAAATGAAAAGTGCCACAATACTTGTCCTCAAGTAGCTTTCAATCTAGTAGAGGGTAGGATATGACATGTACCCAAATAAATATAGGACAAGGGGGACTATGACCATTGATATTATGATAGGAGCAGAGGAGAGATCCAAGGTGCTCTAGGAACATTTGAAAGGGAGAGCTCAGTTCTTCTTTGGTGAATGATGGAAATAGTCACATATCAGGTGGTAACTGACCTAATCCTCAAAAGAAGATAAGATTTCAATAGCCAGTGAGGAGGAGGAAGGTCATGTAAAGATGGGAGCATAGAGACAAACCATCAGCTAGAAAAAGGAGTCTCCAAAGGTTCATCCTGAAGGTAGGATGCTTATTCCCTGATTTTGGTGGCTGCCTGGAGCTGCTAGTTTGACTTTCAGGGTTCAGAGCACACAGGGGATTTGGGGGGCTACACAGGTGCAGAAAGAGAAAAAATAAGCTAACTTGGAAAGATATTATTTTGGGCATACAGCTGTACTAACCTTAAAAATATTATTGTAAGTATTTTTCCATGCCTAGATTCAATAATGTGCAGCCTAGCTTAAGACAAGTCTGTCATGGTGGTCTCAAGACCACCGGGCCTAATATTATAATAGCCCACCTCTTGGCCTCTGGGACCACCCATGAAGCAGTCTCCTTTGGTAAGTAGACCTGACAGAGGTAGTTGTGTATGGGGGATAAAAGGGAGAATATTAACCTAACTTATACTAACCTAATGACTCATCCAGTGGCCTTAAAAGCTCTGGACCAAGCTCCCCAATTATGGGGGAGAGCCTGAGAGACTAGGTTGTCCTCTGGTCTGAGAAGATGGAATGAATCTGAGTTCTGAGTTCACTGACCTCACCTACCCAGGTCCTCATCCTGTTGGTAATTCCATGTACTTTATGGGAGTGATCTATTCATATGCAACAGATATTCATGAGGACATACATTCCCTCCCTGATTCAGAAACAGGTAGTCTAGGGCCAACTAGTCATCCATAACCATGTCCCCAAGGGTGTTTTGGTCTTCAGATAGGGTATCAAGTCCTTTGGGAATATCCATGATCTGTTTCTTCAGGTACCTGTCAGGCACTGTCTGTACGTCTCTAAGGTATCTGTGCATGTTTTCTCATTCATTCCCCAAGTAAATGCACCCAAGAGAGCCCCAGCTCCAATTAGGACAGGGCCCTCTCCCCTCCTGTGCCTAGACAGGGATTTAGAGCGTGGAGAGGTAAGTCACTGGGCCTTGATAGAGTTATGAAAGATGAGGGCAATTCCCATGGTAAAGAGGAGGCAGGTAAAATTTCCCAAGAAAGGGACCAGGATGTGGGTATATATTAACTGAGAGGAGGTGTGACATAGGTACACGTGGTGCCAGAAGAGGCCCAGAGTTAGGTCTTGTCAATCTAGATGTCATTGTATACAGCAATATTCCATGTTTGGATCTCCAGGCTTTCTGGACAGGCAGGTGTCATAGGCTGAGTCTGAATAGGTGTGGTTCATGTCTGGGGGAGAAGGGATAGATTGGACTTGGCCAGTGGATGACACACTGGTGAGTTTGATAGAGGTATTCAACAATCCTTGGAGTCCTGGCTGAAACCTGAATGTTGTTTTATGTGTTTTGTTACCAGGGTGGGCTTGTGGAGACATTTCTTTGACCATCTCCAGGTTCTAGGTCACTTGTGAAGAATTTGTAGGTAATGCTGCCAGTGAGAAGTCACCAGGCTGCTTAAGGAGAGGCAAACCAGCCCAGGTTGGAAAAAGAATAAATTAAAGCATGTATATGTGTGTGTGTGTGTATGCGTATACACACACACATATGTATATATATATGTGTGTATGTATATACATGTATGTATACATACATGTGAAAAGACATGACTCATTATATAAACACAGAGCTATAATACAATATGGTATGTGTACATAAGCTCTGGGAGGAGAAGGGATGTTTAACTTGTGGCCTTCCGAACAGTAATTGCCTAACAAATAAATATTTGTATATATACATACTTAACTGAATTTATTGAATTGAATAAAGAGGAGTCCAAAGAAAGGGATGTGAGAATTTTGACTAGATAGAGGCCACTTTGGGATGGAAGCCCCAGAAAGGTTTTGTGAGAAAGCAGCATTTGATATGGGTTAGAATTTCAACAGGTCGAACGGTTATTTGTGAACAAAGACACAAAGGTAGGAGATAAATGAATCAAACAACAAGCATTTCTTAAGTACTTATGGTGTACTATGCATGGTGCTAGGGACTGGAGTCTTGGCAGGAAAGAGAGGATATGTTCTGAAAACAACCACTAGTCTCTTTTAGCTGTTTCACAGAGTAAGTAGAGTATGAGGTAAGTTCAGAAAAGCAGGATTAAATCAAGATTGTAGAAAGTCTAAAATACCAAAGCTCAGAAGTTTACACTTTATTAGGCAGTCAGAAAATTTTAGACATTTTTGAAAAATAACATAATGTATTCAATTCCCTTAATTGTCTCTACGTATGCCATGCTCATTCTTGAATCTTTGCCTTCAGGGCTGGGGCTCACACTGCTTTTAGTGTCCTCGCTCTCTTCATCTATCTAAATCCTGCTTATTCTTCAAAGTCCATATTTCAATCTTATTTCCTTCATAAATCTTTGTATAAACTACTCTGGTTAATACTGTTTTTTTTTTCCTTTATGAATTCCTATCAAATACAGTCAATAGTCTCAAGCATCAGAATTACTCTGTAATAAATTTATAAATATGTTTTTCTCCTTCAGGGAGAAGATAGAGCATAAGATTCTCAAGGAGAGGGGTATATCTTGTACAGCACATTGGTTAGCATGGTGTTGGTGGCATAGTCAGTTTTCTAAAACTTGAATTAAATCTATTGGGATTAATAGGAAGAGTGGGAGGAAGAGTCATTTGTTAAAGAAAATTGATTCAAAAGATTGAAGAACCAAATGAGTATAAAGCAGTAGCTTCCAGTCTTTTTTGGAGTCAGGAAATCCTCTGATTACTTTGTTTAGATTACTAATCTCCTCCTCCTCAAAATGCTAGGTAACATATAACAATAATAAAATTTATTATAACATTTTTCATTTAATTATTTTTATAATTTTTTTTTTAGTATTACCTGATATTCCCTGGGATATCTATGGACACCCTCGAGGTCTTGAAGAGCTAAAAATAACATGGAAGAAAACAGATTGCCTATAATGTAAATATGGTCAGTTCCCATGTCAATACAGTTAATATATCTTCTTTGAATTTACTCTCAGAGAGTATATATACCGAGGGCTTTTAGAGGGGAAGTCTTCTTCTGCTTTCCTTTACACTCTTGGCAGTGCTTGAAACTTAAGCACTGCCATTTTTTTAAGAAAGAAAAAAAGAAAATTAATTTTTACTGCTTGTTTGCCTTCTTACTTTAGGAGGGCAAAGAAGGACTTTTTTGAATCTGGGAGGGAAAGAAAAAAAATAAAAGATGCATGTTTTAAAAATTATATCACTTCTCTGGTATGTGTTTTGTTTTTAATTCTTGCTCAGACTTTTGGGTGTGGTGGGATTTCTGGCTGAATCTCTTTGTGGACTCACGCTGAGTCCACTATGTTCTGGAGTTGAGATTTTATTCAGTTTCCTTAATCATTTACATATTACATTGTGACTAGATTCATCAACGTACCTTTTCTCTTCTCCTTTTTTTTAACATTTTGGATTGCACTCTATTACGCCTGGTAAGGAATGTAAATGGGTTATTTGGGAATCTATATTCCCAAACACAGTGAGAAACACAGTGAATTATAGTCCATGATGTAGCATTTTTGTAATGTCTTCCCCTACCACCTCTGCCCACCCCCTTGCCTTTTTCCCACCCATTTTCATTCCTTTTATGGACATATTAATATCATAAAATTCTGTACTTTTAGATTTGGATTTTAATTACACTGAATACTACATCTCCAAGGTCAACTTCTTATATTTTATAAGACATTTTATTCACTTCAGGATCTTCTGAGGAGCAGTGAGGAAGCTACAAATCTGAAAACTTAAGCATATGTGGGTAAGAACAAGATGTTTCAGTGGCCAAAGAGAGAAGATTTCAACCAAAAAAACCAAAGCAAACCCAAACATATTCATTTCATAAAACTTAAATTGTTTTATTTGTATATACATAATACATGTACATGCATGTGTATGTACATACATAATCATTCATGAATATGTGAAAGTGGGGTTTTAATATAGAAAGTGGAATTTTAGCATTCCAAGGAAGGGACACTGAAAAATCTTCCTACAGAGGGAAATTAGTATAGAGTGTCATGTTTCCGATATAGAAATTCAATTCTATTTAATTTAACAAACTTTGATTAAGTACCTGTTATGCACAAGATAATAGTATTGGTAGATAGATAGATAGATAGATAGATAGATAGATAGATAGATAGATAGATAGATAGATAGATAGATAGATGGACAGAGAAATAGAGTTTTAATGGCTTACTATATGCTAGGTGATGTGTTAGGAACCAGATCTATAAAAGCAAGCACGCAAGCAAGTTCTTGATTTCCATGAACTCCCGTTCAAGGGGTGCACAGACTCCTGTTTTTCGGTGAGGAGGTAATCTGGTTCTTGCCCTCAGACACTTGGATTCTTCTGCTTGGGTGATTTCCCTACACACCCCCTCATTTCCATCACTGCCTTGTCATGGTAGGGGGGTCTGAGTAGCTTAATGAGATTATAAGCCACGAAGTGCAAGGCTACCCAAGATGGACAGATCACAGTGGAAAGCTCTCTCCAAAGCTGATCCACTGGAGGAGGAAAGGACAAATTGCTCCGGTGTCTTTGCCAAGAAAACGCCATGGACAGTACTAAAATGATAAAAGAGCTGATGTCAGAAGATTCAAGGTTGAAAGATAGCGCTTTATTGAAATAGTAACTATAAAGGCAAAATTGTGACAGGATGAAGTAATCAAAGTAGAACAGTGGACTAATAAAAGAGGAGAAGGTTGGGGATGGGTATCATGGTGAAGAGCAAAGATCAAGTTCAGAATGAGGTACTGAGAGAAGTGTAAGGACAAGAAATTGTTATTAGAGTTGAGGACTTCAGAGTTCAAGATTAAAGGTTGTTGTACAATTGTTTTCAGTCGTGTCTGACTGTTCATTACTCCTTTTAGGGTTTTGTTAGCAAAGATGCTACAGTGGTTTGCCTTTCCCTTCTCCAGCTCATTTTACAGATGAAGAAAATGAGGCAAACTGGGTTAAGGAACTCACCCAGGGTCTAAGTGTCTGAGGTCAGATTTGAACTTAGAAAGATAAGTGTTTCTGACTCCAGGCCTAACATTCTAACCACTGCACCTTCAAGCTGTCAAGATTAGAGGTAAGATAGTTTAAAGGTATGTTTAGGCCTAATATAACCCACCTCTGAGGGTAGCTAATAGAATGAGAGGCCACAGGAATTCAGAAGATATATGAACTGGGAGTTTAGAATGTTTATAGCATCATAAACACGATTATTGAAATTATAAAGGGTGAGGGAAGAATTAGGGGTGGAGAGGAAGATTTTGAACCTGGTCAAGAATTCAACAAGCACGTATTAAGTGTCTAAAATGGGCCAGGCAGTGTGATAAATTCTAAGAACACAACAAAAGGCGAGAAAACTACTGATCTCAAGTGACTCACCAGTTACTGAACTGGTTGAGGAAGGAGGGAGTGATCGGGACATTTGTATAGGAAAGCAAGCAGGATCCAGGCAGAGGTGATGTATTCAAATGTTTGTCTTTAAAGGACAGTTGTCGAATGAAAGTAATGGGTAAAAAGGAGGATCTCAACAATTTCTCCTAGCCCAGTAAATCAAGCTGTTGAGTAGTGGTCAGTGTTGGATATGAGGAGGGCAATCAGATAGGGGAAGGAATAATAAATAGAAATGCTTATAAGGAAAAAAGTTACCCATAATGCATTTTTTAAAAAATGAGAGTATATAGAGGGATTTGGTGTCTTCAGGAAAAAAATGGGTTTCAGTGAATGTCACAAAATGGAAGCAGTATTCTGGAATTATAGGATAGGGAGTCTAAAAGTAAAGGAATATCGTTTAGTCAAATTACCTGATTTTACAGATGAGGAACCTGAGGGTAAGTGATTTGCCTGGAGTTGTACAGGTAACCTCTCCTTTTTCCACTGTGGTATCATAATCTAATCTAATCTAATCCAATCTAATAAACATGTATTAAGCACCTACTAAGTACCAGGCACTGTGGTAAGCATCCAGTTCCTTCCTTCTAGTTGGAGTTTGTGCCTTCCAGCCCTCCAAACAGAGAGGAGAGGAGGCAAAAAGCAAGGTAGTGAGTTTAGAGGTGATGAGTTTATCCTGGGAGGGGCATCTAGTCCTGTGGAATTGAAACAAGGCAGAGCAGCAAATACAAAGTGGAGAAGAGATCTAGTAAAAAGAAGGATTTGTTTTTTAAAAAATTAATAAAGGGGGAAGGGAGAATTCCCTAGTAAATGACTCAGGAAGGGAAAGGAAGGGCAGAGAAGGATTGGGAGGGTAGGTTGAGGTAGAGAGAGGTGAAACATGTAGAGATATGGATACAGTGGCAGTGTCTCCTGGGCCAAAAAGGCTCTGAATCTCAGGGAATAGAAAAGCATGTTAAGCCATAGGGTATGAAGGTATGGAACTGGAAGAAATTTGTTAATAAATTGACCCTAAGTTTCTAATTACAATGTTGATGACAAGAAGCCTAAACTGAAAGTGCCTCCCAGGTGAGTCCCCTCATTTGATTCAAGTAGGGAAAGGGAGGGTCAAGGCTTGTAAAGCAAACTAAAACTGCATTAGAGATAGGGAGCTTTTTTATTTCTTTTGAGAATTGTACCTTGCTTTCTTCTTACCTTTTCTGAACCAGAAAAAATCTTTTGTAATATTATCAAAAACAATAGACCATGCAATTTTCAGTGACTTTAGAGTATAACTCTGCTATACTACCTAACATTAGGGCTGTGTTTCCATGGCCTAAAAAATCCAAAGACTATAACTGAATTGATCTGGTATTCTGAGTCAGTTTAATATTAAATCTGTTAATCTACATCATTATTATTATTATTATCTATCAGTTTGATGCTTTAAACTTTGCACAGTCCTTGATGTGTCCTCTGATTTGATCCTTAAAATCACCTTGTAAGGTAGATGTTACATTAATCAGTTGTTCGTCAGTAAGCATTTATTAAGTGCTTACTGTGTTCTAAGTATTGTGCTAATGGCTAGAGATTCAAAGAAGGCAAAAAAAAATTTCCATTTTGTAGGTAATTAAATGGAGTAACCAGACACTGAGGTCCTTTCTTGGTTTTTCCCCTCTAACGTAATATAATAATAATAAAAAAAAAGATGAATACACAGGAAACTGCAAATGTATTATGTACAATTTGCTATTCCTTCTAAATATATAATAAACTTACCATGTACCCCTGCCTTAGAAATTGTTACCATTAGACGCAAATGTATGTATATATTTACAAATATATAATACATTAAATAAACATTATAATATATAAATGCAAATATTATGTATATGTTAAAATCATTCTGCAAATAGCATCTTCCTTCATATGTCCTTTGTAATTAATTTAAGTATTTATAATATTCAAGATGACTTAGTTGCTCAAAGTTGTTCTTAAAACAATATTTCTGTTACTCTGTACAATGTTCTCTTGGTTTTACTCATTTCACTCTTCAGTATTTCATGCACATCTGTGTTTTCCTGAGATCATCAAGCTCATTATTTCTTACAGCATTGGAACACACTAGTATTCCATTATAATCATATACCACAACTTGTTCAATGCCCCAAATGAGGGGCATCCTCACAACTTCTAGTTCCTTGCTACTACAAAGATTGCTGCTATAAATATTTTTTAACATAGAGGTTTTTTATTTTTTTCCTTTTTCTGTAATTATCTTTGGAAATAGACTTAGTAGTGGTATTGCTGGGCCAAAGGGTATAGCCAGAGGTGGGGAATCTTCAGCCTCAGACTGAATCTAAAATTCTTAAACAAATCCCCTTAACTTTGTTCTGTGAAGTTTGGATTCAAACAAAGGGCTGCACTTGAGGACGTAGAGGGCCACATGTGGTCTGGAGGCAGCAGATTCTCCACCCCTGGCTATAGGCAGTTCACTAACTCTTTGGGCATAATTTCAGATTGCTCTCCCAAATGGTTGGATCAGTTCACAATTCCACCAATTGGTCCCAATTTTTCCACTTCCCCTCCAACATTTCTCACTTTCCTCTTGGATCATTTTAGCCAACCTGGCCATAAATGAGATTCCTAAGAAAAAAAGCACCAGGAGCATATGGATTTTCAAGTAAATTTTATCAAACATTTAAAGATCATCTAATTCCAACATTAAATTATTTAGAATAATAGGCAAAGTGATCCTACCGAACTACTTCTATGAAGTAAATATGATCTTGACACCGAAATCAGGAAGAGTGGAACAGAGAAATATAATAATAGACTAATTTCCTTAATGAATATAGATGTAAAAATCCTAAATAAAATGCTAGCTAAAAGATTACAATATTATATTACAAAGACTATACATTATGGCCAAGTGGGATTTATATCAGGTATGCAGGAATGGTTTAACATAAGGAAAACTATGAACATAACTGATTATATCAATAATAAAGCTTTATTAAAAATCATATGATTATATTAGTAAATGCAGAAAAAGCCTTTGATAAAGCGCAACACTCATTTCTAGTAAAAACACTTGAAAGTACAAGTATAAATAGATTTTTCCTTAAATTGATAAAAAAATATTTACCTAAAATCATCAGTAAGCATTATTTGTAATGGGGATAAACTAGAAGCCTTCCTAGCAAGATAAGTTGTGAAGCAGGATTCCCACTGTCACCAATTATTATACAATATTGTACTGGAAATCCTAGCAATAGCAAGAGAAGAAAAAGAAATAGAAGAAATCTAAATGGGGAATGTGGTAATTTTACAAGTGATATACTTGGGAAATCCCAAAGACAACTAAAAATTTAGTTGAAACAATAATTTTAGCAAAGTAGCGGGATATAAAGTAAATCAACATAAATCATCAGCATTTCTATATATATATATATATACACACATATATATATATTATATATATGCATATATTTTATATATATCACAAACAAGACCCTGCGAGAAGAGATAGTAAGAGAGACTCTTTAAAATAACCATGTGAAGTTTATTGAAGAAACTGGGAATATTTAGCTTGGAAATGGGAGGACTTGGAGGAAAGATGGGGAATTGTAGCAGCATTAGACTGTACGCAGAGGACTATCATGTAGAAAGATTTACACTATTCATATATCTTTTATTCAGTAATTTTTATTCAGTAATATCTGCAACAATATGCATTCAACTAGTATTAGTAAAGGTGAGATATAACTCCTTTTTTTGTTGAGGACACCATAATCCTTCCCAGGTTTCAGTTTCTTCACCTGAGAATTGTGCTTAACTTCTATTTCTCCCTATTTCTCCCTATTCCTCTTGTCAATTAATATAACAGTCTTCTAATTGTTCTCCCTGCCTTCTGAAGTCTTTTACACCCTATTCTATGTCAGGTACTGCTGCTAAGGAAATACTCCTTAAACACAGATCTGATTATGGGATTCTGCTAAACATCAACACTACTGGCCTCCTATTGTCTCTGGGCTAAATTATAAATTCCTCTGTGGGACTTTTAAAGCTCTTCAAAACTGACTCTTGACCTATTTTTCAGGCTCATCATACATTATTCACCGTCCCCTAATCTATAATCCAACCAAACTGGGTTTCTCTCCATTCTTATTGCTGACATAAACTTTTCCATCTCTGTGCCTTTGCAGTGGTGGTACTCCTATGCCTAGAAAGTTACACCTCTTTATGCCTCACATAATCCTTCTCTTTCTTTATAATCAGTTCAGGCACCATCTTTTGAATGAAGCCTTTCTTGAGCTCTCCAAATCCTAGTGTCCATCTTCCCAAACTATTTTTTATTTAACTATTACACATAGGGTATACATAATCTTGGGGTAGTCTTAAACATTAATAATTTAAAACTGCACTAAGAATTTTGGAATACCTTGTTTATACAGGGTATTTTATATTTTATAATACAACACCTATTATGTATGCTTATATTAGTATGTTCTTTGACTTTTTATGCTTTCTCTATTTTGTATGTACTTTTCCATTAGAATGTCAGCTTATTGCGAGTAGAGATTATTTTATTTTTGTACTTGTATGGACATTGCCTGGCATGTTAAGCATGTTTTTATTCTGTCACTTTTTCAGTTGTGTCTGACTCTTTGTGACTTCATTTGGGGTTTTCTTGGCAAAGATACTAGAGTGCCATTTCCTCTTCCAGCTCATTTTACAAATGAGGAAACTGAGGTAAATAGGGTTAATTGACTTGTCCAGGGATATTTAGTAAATATCTTTTTATTGATTGATTTATTGACTCCCTAGAGGGTGTATCTGCTAGATCTGCATAATTAATTGTTGCTCCCATATGGCACCAGATCAGTAGAGAGAGGCAGCATGTTTATAAATGTCTGCCTCCTCCCATCTTTTTTTTTCCTTTCTGAGAATGTTATTTCCACTTTCTGCTTCTCAAGCTCTACCTTAGATTTCTTAGTCTCTTAATTAGAGAGAAGACAAGGTAGTACCTCTCATGGCCAACTCTGGAGCTTTATTTTTAGATTTTTTTTTCCTTTTATTTGGACATAACTTTGCTTGTAAGGTCATTCCTTAACATTTGTGGTGGTAGACCTCACCAAAACTTCTGATGTGATGGGGTCTTCTTAGGAATTTGTCAGGAGCATTTATTGCTAAGTAAGTGAATGTTTTGGAGAGCTTATTTCACACACATAAACACACACATGATACATACATATATATATCTTTTACTGAAGTGCAAGGAGTCTTTCAAAAGTGGGTTCTGTTTTGTGGACATATCCCTCTCAGCAAAGCTTTTCTTAAACATTTTAGGCAAGAGTGGTAGATTTATATAGGTTAGTGTTTATATGAATCCTAAAGGTGTGTGTGTGTGTGTGTGTGTGTGTGTGTGTTTGAAAGTTGTTAAATCAGCCTCATGACTTTGGGGGTCAATTCAGAATAAAAAAAAATAGTGCATCATCTTCAATTTCATCAGGCAAGGCTTAGGCTTGTTCAGAGTTTCCTATGTAGTTCATCAAGTCATTCAGGGTCTGGGTTATGGCAGCCTATATGGAAAAGAAAGGCCTAGGATGCATTTCCTCCCCTTTCCCTCCCATCTCTCTGCAGATTCCATATAATGTCAAGTACATATTTTTTTCTGACTACAGCACATGCATACATGTGTGTATGTATATACACGTATATGTATATATGTATACACATACTAACATAAGAGAGTGAAAGATATTGAGAAAGGAAGACAAAGAGATAGGAAAAGACAGGGATAGAGACAGAGAGAGAAAGAGAGAATTAACAATAGAACTATGATTAATTTAATATAACCAAATCTAATTTAGGGTCCTAATCTTATGTTTGGCTTTTTATTTTACCCCCAAGACTTTATCTTTAGTTGAAAAACCCTTTGTTCAAGGAAATCACTTGCAACTTCTGGCCTTGCAATCCTGATTCCCTGTGGATTTTCCTTTTTGAATATGCCTAATATTTTTTCCTCTGCCACTCCAGCCCCTATACACCTGGCCTACTGTATTCCTGCTCTGCCTTGTTTTACCAATGTCTGACCAGCCCATGCTTCCTCCAGTGGGTTAAGGCAGTCTTACTAAACCTCAAAAAAATGCATCCTATCAAGGCAGATACTGGGGCCTTATTTGCTTGGCTGTTAGAAACCCTGGTTAAAAATAGTAGAACACTCATTAAGCCTACAAAATGAGGAATTGTCTTCTACAAGGACTCAGCTATGAAAAGTATGTTGAAGCGTGGGTGTCTGAATGGCTCTTTGAAATCTGAGACTGATTCTTTATAAATTGTCTCCAGATTACTGCCTGGCATTACTGTACGTGTCTAAGAACACCTTTAGTGCCTGTGCTCACCAAACAGGAATGTTTAGAGCCCCTGAGGCTGTCATCCTACCACGTAATCTTCACAAAATAAAACAAGAGTAATAACTAATAATAACTGGTAGCAATTTGGTGGATATAGTTCATCATTTATCATCTTTATGTACATATCAATAACAGTCGACGCCCTTTGGCAAACTTTCAGGGTGTTGCTTTGCCATCCACAACAATAAATCACCTGGGAGCATATGTAACAATTATTGTCATAAATAAAGCAGTTTAATCATAATAAAAGGTAGAACCAAGGAGAGATCCTAACCAAACCTGCTGGATAGCTAGGGGCCTCCTTCCGTGGTATCTATGATTCAGCCTAATATGTATTTAGCTAATGGTTAAACAGCCTAATAGTGTTAACAGTTGCTGAGTCCCACGCAGGGAAGACAATAGGCCTGGTGAATATGTGTGTCGTCAGTGGGGCATTGGAACAATAAAGTCTTTGACATCGTTCCCCTTAGCCTAGATTTGGTAATGTTTTGATTTATGAAAGGCAAGCACCAACAATTCAGCAAGTGAGAGTATTTATACCTAATAGCTACTTTTCTCTGTAGTTTCTTGTGAAAGTAATGTTGCATTCAGCTGTGCCTGGAAGATGATTTGTACTAGAAGTAAGTTAGACCTGCTGACAACTAGGAACTTTAGCATGTGGAGTTTTCTTGTTAAACAAAACTGATTACCTTCCTGGTACCATTGTTATTTCCCAGCACATTTCAGGGAGAAAATGTACTATTTCCTAACAATGTCATGACGGAATAATTCTCCCCTCCTTCTTCAATAATGAAAGATAAAATATGACTATAATATGCATTTCACACATTTTGCAAAGAGGTTTACATGTAAGCTAAAAATACTTGACACTTTCTTGCCTCTTGTAAAGTAGTTATTTCTATATCACTGCATTATAGGGCTTTATTTTTTATAGCATTTCAATACCTGCTTAGAGACTATCATACGGTCTTGAATAGAGAAAATAATGAACAATAATATTTGCTTGGCCTCAGAAGAAATTAGGACTTTCAGAATCATGAGACTAGAAAAGATCTCCAATATTCATATAATTTATGTCACCTAATTGTATAAGTTGTCATGCATATGTATATGTACATACACATTTATTTATTTACTTCTTAATTAAGTCATTGGGCAACTGGGGAGCACAGTGGGTAGAGTGGAATCAGGAAAACATCTTCTTGAGTTCAAATCCAGCTTCAGACACTAGTCATGTGACCTGGGTGAGCCATTTAACCTATATTTGCTTCAGTTTCCTTATCTGCAAAATGGTGATGATAATAATGACGGCACCTATCTCCCAGGTTGTTGTGAGGATCACATGAGATTGTAAAGTGCTTAGCACAGCATCTGGCACATAGTAAGTGCTATTTAAATATTAATTATAAAATAATAGTAATAATACTTATATAGTTATAAGAAAGTTACATATAGGTATAATAATAAGATTATTAAGTATCTGTACATATGTATATACACATATCTTTAATGTGCTACTATGACTCAGCCTATAATTCTATATGAGCCACAGATCTTTGCTGCTATATTTGGGAATAACTATTCTAGCTTTGTATTATGTGCATATTATCTCTTTTCCTCTCTAAACATACTGCATTGCACTAGCCTCTCTACACCAACATCCTACTTCAATTTATCAAGGCCATGTTGAATTCTAGTCCCATGTTTGAAGGTAACAGGCACCCCTTGCCAGTTAGTATCATTTAATGAGCATGCTCTCTTTTCATCTAAATCATTCCCTATTCTCTTATTCAATCCATTCCCATCTCCAAACCAAAACTGAACCACAGATTATTCCCTCTGTGTGAACCTTCAATCAGGTATACACATACATGTCAGGAAAGTAGTCAAAACCACATTATTTTTTCACATATTCATGTATTCCATTTGAATATCAGTTTTCCTAAACAGTAGGCCACTTAACATGCTATTTCAATGCTTGGACCAAGTCAAATTTTTACTAAAACCAGAGAGAGTAAAATGAAAAAGCCAATTGAATGTCATTGAATCATCTTTTTACAAAGTGAGATTTAGTAGAAAAAAAATGACGAAAAATAGGATTTGCCTGTGTTCTTGGGAGAAAATAAACAAGTCCCTAAATCTTTACTCTTGAAATTTTTATTGGCTAGTTTCAACTTCAGTTCTAAATGAATAATGGCATAAATTTAAATCCAGAAAAAAACTAAAGGAAACATTATATAGGATCCCCCAATCTTTTGTGATATGTGGAATAAATAGAATTACAGGAGTGGGAAATGAGACATCCTGCCTTATACGTAATACATGCTCAATATGGTGCTTGATCAGCAACTATTGCATTTTCTTGGCCATTCAAAAATACCAGCATGCCATCCATGTATTATATCTTTTGTAGTAGCCTAGGAGGTTACCACAGGTAATACAATAAGCATAAATCCCATTACATTCAAGAAATACTTGGATAATCTTGGGGTCTACGTTATGACTGATAGGTTCAAATGGTTAGCATGCTATGCTGATGAGAATATTGTCTTGATTCATTCAATCTTTCTTTCAACAAACATATCTAACACCTCTATTACATATAATTCATTGTGCTGGGTGCTAGGGGAAAGATGTAAAGATAAATTTTATATGATTTATGAACTCAAGAAGTTTACCATCAAGGAGAAGAAACCAAGTTCCAGTAATATTAAAAGTTATTCCTAGGATTATAGAAGCAGCAAATGATACTGCTGAGATTCAAAACCAAGTCCTGTCTATAAGTATGCAACATTCTTCTCACTCTTTTATTTTAGCTTACTTCAAGGTATAAGATAATAGAGCAATATACATGTATGTAAATATATAAATATAGATACACACATATTCATACAAACACCCACACCCACATATATATATATACTCTACATGTGCATAAATAAGTTGAATTCAAATTCTAATACAGCACATGCATGGGAGACAAAATAAAAGAGCTACAAAATCAGATGAGGGAAAGATCACTACTGTTGGGGAGAATCAGGGAATGCTTCACCAAGATTGTAATATTTGAATTGCCTCTAGAAGTATAAGGCTTTCAATGGACAGATGTAAGGAGATGACTTGGAAGGTAAAGTATTGGTATGAGCAAAGGTGTAGAGGTAGAAAAGCTTAGGACATGTTCAAGCAACAGCAAGTAGTCCTCTGTTGCATTGCCCATATATATTCGGTGCTATGCTGATCATAGCTCAGAATATGACAGAGTGTACAAGACACAAGACTAGAGAATTAAACTGGACCCAGTTCATGAAGCACTTTGAGTTCCAAGTTAAGAAGTTTAGAATTTATTCAGAGGACAATAAGAAACCTTTTTATTTTAAGAGTAGAATGAAATAATCTGAGCTGATATGGAAGATTCAATGGAGATGGGGTGGTTTGGGAAGCATTTAGCTTTTCTGTTACAGGGTCACATGCTTAAAAACTACTCTGACCACTTGTTTGGCCCCTTTGGTAGGGTGGAAAAGTCAGCCAAAATTCCTACTCCTTGTTCTACTGTTTTATCAAGTTTCCACATTTTCCCTGAGGGTTCCAAACAGGTAAAGTTACCATACAGGTAAAGAGATTTGCTTTGCTTTTGCCTTCATGGTATTATTGTGTCCTATGGGGTGGGGTAGAGAATGGAAAAAGGTTAAAGAAAATGTATAAACTGACACACATGCTCCTGTGGCTTCTTCTTCCCCTTTTCATCTCACTCCCACCACCTAAAAGACTTTTTATGAAATTCATGGGGTGGGATGTGGGAAGACAAGACCTCATTGTTCTTTATAAAGAAAAAAGTGTTTGATAGGGCTTAATGTGATCATTTTCCTAATTTTTGCTCATAGAGCCTAGGTTTAGAACTGGCATGGACTTTAGAGGTCATCTAGTCCAAAAAATGACAATTGTTAGAGGAACTTAGGGAAAACAGAAACACTGTTGGTGCAGTTATATGAATTTGTCTAGGCTTTTTGGAAAACAAAACCAGTAACCTGACCCACCATTATCCCTTTAAGCCTAAACTACAAAAAGATCTAACAAAAAAAAAAAGGACCCATATGTACAAAAATATCTATAGAAGCTCATTCAATATTATCCCCAAACTAGAAACTAAGAAGTTGACAACCTATTAAGGAATAGATACAAAATTTATGATGTATGAATATAATGGGATTTTATGGGTGATGTAAAAAATGACAAAATGGACAGTTTCAGAGGCAATGAAGGAGGCCTTTAGGAACTGATGTAGGTGGAAGCAAGCAGGACTAGGGGAACAATTTCTTTTTTCTTTAAATTAAATTATTTTATTTGTTTTCAGTGTTCGACAATCACATCTTAGATTTTCCCTTCCCTCCCTCTATTCCCCCCTTCCTCCCCACTCCCTCCCTGAGATGGCATATAACCTTATATAGGTTCTACACATACTTTCCTATTAAATACATGTTGCATAGAAGAATTAAAATGAATGGGAGAAACCATAAAACAAAACAAAACATAATACAAAAGAAGATGGTCTGTTTCTATCTGTGATCCAATTCCATAGTTCTTTCTGTGGATGTGGACGGCGTTTTGCCTCAAGAGTCCACTGGAAATTTTTAAGTCCATGCATTTCAATGAAGTACTAAGTCTACCAGAAAAATTCCTCACACACTGTGGTTGTTGCTGTGTACAAAGTTCTCCTGGTTCTGCTGTAAGTCTTTCTAGGCTTCTCTGAAGTCTTCCTGTTCATTGTTTCTCATAGCACAGTAGCATTCCATTACATTCATATACTACAACTTCTTCAGCCATTCCCCAATTGATTGACTTCCCCTTGATTTCCAGTTTTTGGCCACCACAAAGAGAACTACTATAAATACTTTAGTACACTTGGGACCCTTTCCCATTTCTGTGATCTCTTTGGGATAGAGTCCCAGAAATGATATTGCTGGGTCAAAGGGTGTGCACCTTTTTGCAGCCCTTTGTGCATAGTTCCAAATTGCTCTCCAGAATGGTTGGATCAGCTCACAGCTCCACCAGCAATGAATTAGTATTCCAACTCTTCCACATCTTCTCCAACATTTATCATCTTTCTGTTTTGTCCTGTTAGCCAATCTGATAGTTATGATGTAGTATACCTCAGAGTTGTTTTGATTTGCATCTCTCTCTAGTGATTTAGAGCATTTTTTTCATATCATTATCGATAGCTTTAATTTCTTCCTCTGAAAACTCCCTGTTCATATCCTTTGACCATTTATCAATTGGGAAATCACATGCATTCTTGTCCATTTGACTCAGTTCTCTATATATTTTAGAAATGAGGTATCTATCACAGACACTAGCTGCAAAAATTCTTGCCCAGTTTTCTGCTTCCCTCCTAATCTTGGTTACATTGGGTTTGTTTGTGCAAAATCTTTTCAATTTAATGTAATCAAAATTACACATTTTGTACTTCATAATGTTCTCTATCTCTTGTTTAGTCATAAATTTCTCCATTCTCTATAAATCTGACAAATACACTATTCCTTGTTAGGGGGACAACTTCTACAATAACAATAATGTGATAGTCAAATCAAAAAGTAATCATTAAGCAATCACTATGTGCCAAGGACCTGGAATACAAAAAGAAAAAAAGTAAAAACACAGTCCCTGCCCTCAAGGAGTTTACATTCAAATGGGTGTTGTTTGTCCATCTTTCTCAGAGGATCAATTATATCAGGAAAGTGATGCCACAACTTGCAAGTGAATTGGATTTAAGTGAGGGAAGGCTGTGAAAAGTCACCAGCCTCACTTTCTCCTCCAGAGCCACCTGGGTCCAGTGGCAAGATGCAGATCAGAATGACTGGAGATGACCCAGGATGTAATAGGAGACTTTGGCCTTTTTAAGCTAAGGTCTTGTCCGAGGCAATGCCCTTTCTGTATTTTAAGGTTGGTAAGAAATGAAGCATAAGATGGCTTCATTTTCCTAAAAAAAACATCAATTTGGGAGGGGAAGACCTTCAGAGCTCCTGACCAGAACAGAAACATTTGCTATTTACACTCACTATGAGCCAACAAAACTCAGACAATGAGCAACTGAAGCATAGGTTAGCATTAAAAGGCATATAAAAGCAGGCTGAAGAAAGAAGTCCAGAGTCAGAAGTAGAGCCCATAAAGCAACAGAGGAGTGATAACGTTTGCATCTGGCACACTCCTTAAAATAGATGCCCCAGGAGGAACTGACCAGAAGAAGGGCTATAGGGGAGAAGGGATCTTTTTGGGTGAGAAGGTTGTTGGGGTAATAGTGGTCTTCTGGGGTAAGAAGGGTTCCAAAGAGGAGTGATTTTACAGAAAAGAGAAAGCTACTGAGTAATAGTGGAGGAAAAAGTCTGCAAATTCAGGAATGGAGTGCAGAGAGCATTGAAGGAATGAAGATGGTTGGCCTGGGCATTTTCCTTAAAATGAAAGTTCCAAGAGGAACTGACCATTCAGAGGAAGAGATCGCAGGGAAGGAGGGATTTCCAAGAGTAAAGAAGGCTGCTGTGTGGGAATGTTCTACCAGTGGAGAGAAAGCTGCTGAGTCATGATGGAGAAGCCAGGAGAGTCAGGAGCAGAGGCCAAAGAGATAGTTCACAGTGTCTTTTAATGACATGAGGACTCTGATCAGTTCAGTAGTCAACACCAGGTTCAGAGGATGAAACATGCCCACTTCTTACCAGAGAGATGATGGACTTGAATGCAGAACATGAAATACATATTTTAGACACAGGCAATGTGGGACCTGTTTTGATGGACTATGCGTATTGTTTATGAAAGTTTTAGTTTTATGTTTAGTGCTTAATAAGGGGAGAAGAAATGGGAGAGATCAATAACTACATGTAAAAATAAAATTAAAAAAAAAGTCATCTAGTCTAGCTCTTCATTTTAAAGAAAAGGAAGCAAGTCCCAGTTATTTTAAATGCCATTTCTAGGGTCACAGAATTAGCAAATGAGGGCACTGAGATTCAAACTCAAGTCCTGTCTGTAAATATAACATTCTCTTCACTGAATCACAATTCCTTCAAACTTGCCCCCAAGGACAAGATAATAGAGCAATATATTACATAAGAGTACTTGCACTCAATATATTCAAGAAGTATGAATTGAAATGACAAATTTGATATTTCATCTCTACAGATAGATCATATAATTATTTCTACTATTATTATCACTGGGCTGTCAAATTTTTCTCCAATAATATGAATTCCCATTTCAGTGTGGTCTCTTATGACAATTTAAAATCTTATCCTATCTTCAAGGATAAATGTTTCCCCCTCTTACTTAATAGGTTTATTACATAAAAGTATGATTTTTGTTAGAGCAAAGATTAAAATTAATATAAAACTCAAAGAAAAAGTAAAGTGAGACAATGATTTGGTATTCAGTTAAAACAACTTGATCTATTTAAACAAATTATTAATGGTGAAAAATTGTAAATGAATGGTAGAAAAGGCATCAGCATCAATTATTATGATTTCATGTAGGAGTTCAATGGATATAAAAATCATTCCCATTAATACGAAGACCCAGAGTCTAAAAATCTCCTTAGTCAGCAAATTCTTGAAAGACTTTTATTTTTGTCTTTGTATCTCCAGTACGTAACACAAGTCTGGGATATAAGTATGCTGGTACTTTATAAATGCTTCCTAACTGATTGATTCTTTGTAAATGGAAACCTTAGACAAAGGGACTGCTGATGTAGAATACAAGCCAGTTACAAAATCTTGTGGAAAATTATGGTTTTCTTAAATATGATCTTATGGAAGATCACAAATAATACCGCCTCATAAAACCTTTCCAACTATTCCAACCATTCCCCAACTCCCACTAACTAGAGGTTGGGTAATCCTGAGAAGTTATGGTTTGTCTAGCATTGTGGCTCAGGAGCCATTCAATTAATATATAGAAATATTAGAAATTTAGAAAATACTTAGAAAAAGGTTATTTGCTAAAGAATTATATTAAGAACAGTTGGAACAAAATACCCACTTACCTTAATCATGCTCCTATCACCACCACCACCACCCCAAAAAAAGGAAAGAAAAAAAGGGAAAAAAAAGGCTAGAACAGGATTTCCTACAAATAAATCAGAATCTATAAGAAGAATGGAATGAACACTTTTCTAAAGTGTAAATTCACAAATTCTGGTTACTGGAAGTAATTTAGTTAGATCATTACTAGTATGACTTTCTGGAACACACACCTTGAAGCTTCTTCCCCCCTTAGGTAGCTATCTTTCTGCACCCAATTTATGTCTGTTTGTCCTTGGTTTATCTCTTTGTTCTAGGTTGGGCATGTCTTCTATTGGTCCTTCCACTAATAACATGGTCATTGAAAATGGGAGGGGTAAAGGAGAGAGAAGAAGAAACTTTTTCTTCTTTCCAAGAGGAATTCTCTGTCAGGGTTCTCATTGAAACTGAAACTCACAAAAAAAGAGAGACAGATATAAAGAGAGAAACAGAGACAGTGAGAGTTAGTTGAGGGAGCAGAGACAAACACTCCCAAAAGATATAGATTCCAGATAGACATAAATACATAAAGGCAGTCATTTGAGGCCTGAAGTAGGTCTGCAGATCAAACTCTCTAGCAACTGTAAAGAGAACCAGCTATGGATTCAAGAGAGAGCTAGCTCTGGTGATCAAGAGTTATTCTGTGGAGAAGAGCATACTTTAGGAGCCCAGTTGGGAAGCCAGCTCAACAGAGACTGCACACAAAAGGGATCTTTGTGAGGACTCCATTAGGAGTTTAAAGACTTTCAGGCCTTGTAGCTTTATGGTAGTGAGTAGCCTTCAACACATTAATTTCAGCACACGTGCACCAGAAAGTCATTTTATTCTAAGCTTATGCTCACTCTTCCTATTAACACTATAGACATTAGTATGACAGAGAACTCCAGATTTATCATGTGGGTGATAGTGGTATGTTTGTGGCTACTGTTTCAAGTGCTAATTTTGCCCACTGACTAATTATTAATGGGAAGTCCACTATTAGGTGTCATCAACTACAGCTTTAGGAGTAGCTATATACAAGGTACCCTAGAACCTAAATCTGGCCGATGACCTCCCTTCCTAGGTACCCAAACTGTAAATTTGTTAGTATAATTTAAATGAGTAGCCCCGAGGGATGCTAAATATAGAACACTTCTTGAGAGTTCTAATAACAGAGATACATTAGTTCACTGACTTTCTTAATAATAATAATAATGACAAAAATAAATGTAATGATAATCACACTATCCAGGAAGGCATACATTAGAAAAAAATGTGTATTTTTTGAAGGCACTCTCCATAGTCATGGAGAAGGTCCATCTTTAAGTCAAAGAGGGATATTCTACATTTCCTATGACTTGGTAAAATCCTTGAGATGTTTGCTATGAAAATGACATTTTACTAATCCTATCAAGCACTGGAATATTATAGATTCATGCTTTATTCGGTCTGGCCCAAATATTTGTAAAAGAGTAAAGAAAAGAGGATGAAGAATGCTTGGTGTCTAAACTATAATAAGCACATAGAGAGACATCCTGTAATATATTCTGTATCTTGGATGGACACTTCAAGTAACTGATGAATTGTGCCCAAAATTCAAGAGGAGAATAGAAAGAAGATTGCCTTTAAGATACTCTACTGTTTTTTATGTGACCCCCAACAATTTCTTTGAAAACAAAAGCCCATCTCTTTAAGGTCAACATTCTTCCCATGACATGTGATGGTGAATCACTGACTACTCTTATCTCTGAAGATGTGAAGTTAAGAATCACCCAAATGGGTAATTAACATTCATAAATGTTCTGTAACACATTACAAATAAGGTAAAGTAGTAAAAAGAAAATCATCAAAGGATTGTTTGGCCAGGAGAAAAGATGAAATGTTGAGACTGAGGTATAAACGATATATAACTATATGCTTTGTTATATATATATATATATATATATATATATATATATATATATATATATATATATATATATATATATATATATAGCCAAGAGGAGTTGCTGTGTGATCATAGTTGTCATTTAACTTTTTCAGTCCTCAATTTCCTCTCCTGCTAAATGAGGAGAACAAAAGCTATATTGACTATCTCACAAGGTCCATGTGAGGATGAGACAATGCATATAGAAATTTTGTAAACCTTTTATGTAAATCATTTCAGTCTTGTCCAGCTCTCTGGGACCCCTATTTGGGGTTTTCTTTTCTTAAAAAAATTGATTTATTTTCAGTTTTCAATATTCATTTCCACAAAATTTTGGATTTCAAATTTTTCCCCATCTCCCTCCTCCCCAACACCGGGACAACATGTATTCTGATTGGTGTTTCCTCCAATCTGTCTCCACTTCTATCACCCCTTTCCCAACCTCTTCCCTTGTATTTTCTTATAGGGCAAGATAGTTTTCTATAGCTCAATGCCTATATATCCTATTTCTTAGTTGCATGTAAAAATAATTCTTAACATTCATTTTTAAAGCTTTGGGTTCTACATTCTCTCCCTCCCTCTCCCCCCCCCAACCAACCTCATTGAGAAGGCAAGCAATTTGATATAGGTTATCCATGTGTAGTCATGCAAAACACTTCCATAACAGTCATGTTGTGAAAGACTAACCATGTTTCCCTCTATGCTGTCCTGCCCTCCATTTATTCTATTCTCTCCTTTGGCCTGTCCCTCTACCAAAGTCTTTGCTTGCAAATACCCCTTCCCCCAAAATTCCCCCTTCCCTTCTCTTATCCCCTTACCCTCTGCTTTCCTATACAGTACAATAAACTTGCATGCCCAACTGAGTATATTATTCCCTCCTGGAGACAAATCCAATGAAAGGAAGGCTCACATATTCCTTCTTTTTCCTTTCTTCCCCTCCACTGTAAAAGCTCTTTCTTACTTTTGTTTATGTGCGATGATTTACTACAATCTACCTCTGCCTTTCTCTTTCCCCTAATACATTCCTCTCAACACTTAATTTTATATTTTTAGATATCATCCCTTCATGTTCAACTCATTCTGTGCCCTCCATCTGTCTCTCTTCATACATATACATACATATACACATATATATGCACACTCACAAACACACACACACATATATATTCCTTCCAACTATCCTAATACTAAGAAAGGTCTCATGAGGTACAAATATCATCTTTCCATGTAGGAATATAAACAGTTCAACTTCAATAGGTCTCTTATGAGTTCTCTTTCCTGTTTACCTTTTCATGCTTCTCTTAATTCTTGTATTTGAAAGTCAAATTTTCTCTTCAGCTCTGGACTTTTCAACAAGAATATTTGGAAGTCCTCTATTTCATTGAAGTTTCTTTTTTTTTTCTCCTGAACTATGATACTCAGTTTTGCTGGGTAGGTGATTCTTGGTTTTAATTCTATCTCCTTTTACCTCTTCTAAATTCTTCTATCCCTTAGTTAGAAGCTGCTAAATCTTCTGTTATCCTGATTGTGTTTCCACAGTACTTGAATTATTTCTTCCTGGCTACTTGTAATATTTTCTCCTTGAACTGAGAACTCTGGAATTTGGCCATAATATTCCTAGGAGTTTTCCTTTTGGAATCTCATTCAGGAGGTGACTGGTGGGTTCTTTTCATTTCTACTTTACCCTCTGGTTCTAGAATATCAGGACAGTTTTCCTTGATAATTTCATGAATGATGATGTCTAGGCTTTCTTTTTGATTATGGCTTTGAGGTAGTCTGATAATTTTTAAAATGTCTCTGCTCGATCTATTTTCCAAGTCAATTGTTTTTCCAATGCGATGCTTCATATTATCTTCTTTTTTTTATTCTTTTGGTTTTGTAATTTCTTGAATTCTCATGAATTCATTAACTTCCATTTGCTTCATTCTAATTTTGAAGGAATTATTTTCTTTAGTGAACTTTTGGACCTCTTTTTCTATCTGGTCCATTCTACTTTTTAAGGCATTCTTCTCCTTATTGGCTTTTTTGACCTCTTTTGCCATTGGGTTTAGTCTAATTTTATAGGTGTTATTCAGCACTTTGGGGGTTTCCTTTAGCAAGCTGTTGACTCATTTTTCATGATTTTCTTGAATCACTCTCATTTATCTTCCCATTTTTCTTCTACTTCTCTTATTTGATTTTCAAAATCCTTTTTGAGCTCCTCCATGGCCTGAGACCAATTCATATTTTTCTTGGAGGTTTTCGATGGAGGGACTTTGACTTTGTTGTCTTTTTCTGGCTAGATGTTTTGATCTTCCTCATCACAAATGATGTAAGAAAATACATCTTCATCAAGAGAGTAAGAATCTATAGTCTGTTTCTTTTCCCCCCATTTGCTCATTTTCCTAGCCAATTACTTGACCTTTGAGCTCTTTCTTAAATGTAAGGCTCCAGAAGCAGCCTCTGCTTCAGCAGTGACTGCTGCCACACTGGGGCTGGGTTCAGGTCAGAGCTGGGGCTAGACCATGCTCCCCTCTTAGCCAAATGAGAGACTCTTCCCACTGACCATTCGAAGCTGTCTTTGGCATTTGTAGGTTGAGAAGTCTGGAAACCACAGCAGCTACCAGCAATTCAATCTTCTAAGGTCTGCTGTAGCCCTGTCCACACCAGCTCAGGCCACACCTGCATTCCATGCCCAGCCTGGTGCAATAGACCCTTCCTGTTGATATTCCATATTGTCTTGGGCTGGAATTATGTTGCTCCACCCCTATTTGGGTTTTTCTTAGCAAAGATACTGGAATGGTTTACTGTTTCTTTCTCCACCTCATTTCACAGATGAAGCAAATGAGACAAACTAGGTTAAGTGACTTGCACAGGCTCACACAGCTAGTAAGTGTCTGAGTTTGGATTTGAATTCAAGTCCTCCTGACCAGGCTCTGTTCTCTATCTACTGTCAGGAATAAGTCAGCTCATTGATCTTCTCTTTTTTCTATTTTGTCAACATATAATTATAAGGATATGATTTTACCCCTGAGAACTGCTTCAGTCACATCCCAGAAATATGGTATATTGTTTCATCATCATTTTCTTTTACATGATTATTGTTTCTTTGATTTGTTGTTTGACCTGCTCATCATTAAGATTTCATTATTGAGTCTCCATTTGAGTGTGTAGTTTATGTAGTTTGGTTCCTGAACCAATTTCTATTCTGATCGTGTTATGGTCTATAAAGGATATATTGATTATTTCTATCTTTTTAACATTTATTTGCAATTTCCCTGTGCCCTAGTCCATGGTCAATTTTTGCAAAACTTCCATGTGGTACAGAGAAATACATTTTTTCTTTTGCTGTCCTATTTAGAAGATTCTATAAGTCTTTTAAATTGTTTCTTTGGAAATTTGCTCAGTTCTTTCTTTTTTCCTTTTGTTTATCTTTCTCTTAGACTTATCCAAAACCAATAAAGAGATATTAAAGTCCCCTGTCACCATTATGTTACTATCTATGTTTTCTTGAAGCTCAAATAAAATTTCCTTTATGAATTTGAATACAAAGGCATTTTGGAATATATGTTTATTACTGATATTGATTTGTTGTTAATGACTCCTTTTCAGCATAGAATAGTTTCCTTGTTTGTCACTTTTTAATTTTTCAATATTTGTTTTTGCTTTGTCTGATAGCATGATAGAAACTCAGGATTTTTCAGATTCATTTGACACAAAGCAATTTTTTCCCCATCTCCTTGACTTTATTTTGTGCATGGCTTTGTTTTTGAAATGTTTCTTATAAACAAAAAATTATAGGTTTTTTGTTTATTTTTCTTATCAATCTGTCACCTTTTTTATTTAAATGGATTGTTTAATTCATTCACCTTTGAAGTCATAAGAGTTCAATTTATATTTTACTCCATCTAGTGCCAACAGACTCTGAACCACCAGTTCCAGGCCAAAGAATTGAAAAATAGAGGAGGTGGGACAGGTCACCAAGATAAGACACTGTATATGTGGGGGAACTGAAGTATATTCCAAGTCTGGAGGAAGAGCATAGCATACAGCTGGGGCCATTTCTAAAATCAGATTTTATTCAAGTTATACTTTTCACCCTCTTCTTCTGTTAACATAATATTATACTCCTTCAGTTACTTTACTTTAATCCTTATTTTTTTAAGGTAGCCCTGCTCCCACTGTCTCTTTTCACTTACACTTACCTGATTCTCTCTTTTGTTTGTTATCTTTCCTTTTAGGAGTGTATCACTCACTTTACTTGATAAAATACAGTGACTCCCTATTACTTCCAGGAGCAAATGCAAAATGCTTTGTTTAGTATTCAAACATCCTCATAACCTACCCCCACTACTGTTGCAGTCTTATACCTTAATTTCCAATACATACTCTTCAATTCAGTGACCTTGGCCTTTTAGGTGTTCCATGAACAAGATGCTCTGTCTTTTGGCTCTGGACATTTTCTCTGGCTGTCCCCTATGCCTGGAATGCTCTCTCTTTCTTTCACTTTGACTAACTTCTCTGGCTTCCTTTAAGTCCCCTCAAAAAAATCTCACCTTCTTTAGGAAACATTTCTTAACCTCCTATAATTCTGGAACTTTCCTTCTTTTAACAATTTCCCATTGATCTTTCATATAGCTTGCTATACTTGCATGTAAGCTCCTTGAGGGAAGTGACTATCTTTTACCTCTTTTTGAATCCCCACTGGTAAAAGATGTTTGGCCCATGGTAGGCACTTAATAAATGCTTATTGATTATTAATTAATTATTAATTAATCCCTTTGATCATTTGGTCTCTTTTTCCTCTATGTTCTTTTATTTATTCCTGTCCTCTATTACCATTTGTTCCCTCCTTTTCCTCTGTAGTCTTCATATAATCATAGCTTCCAAGGTATCTATTCTAGGCTCTTCCTTCTAGATTCTTTCTGTAAATGCTTTCTAGGGCTAATCCAAAAGATTCTTTTGAGGGAAGAGCAAGACTTCTCACATCATGGATTCTCATCCTTTCCCTCCCTCCATCATTGATTTATATCCTCTTTTTTCTAGATTTACCTGGAAATATCTTTTCTGGTTCCATGTTCTCTCACTCCTTCAGGTTTCAGTTACCCCAAGGAGTTCCAATGTTCCCCTTCCCATGACAAGAAGACTTTTCACCACTAAAACCCCAGGCCTCATTCAGTATAAAGTCCTCATCTCTCTTTACCCAATAGGACTCTCATCAGTGGAGCTCTCTCTCACCTCCCAATTAGGATCTCCATTTTTCTCTCCCCTTTTCAACCTTCCCCCTCTCCTCACCCTCTCCTCTTTAATTAATGTTCTGCCTCTGATATCTACCAGCTGTCTAACCCACAGTCAGTCACCAAACCTCTCAGTTCCCAAAACAGTCTATAACGCTGTGTGATACTCATTGGTCAGAGGGAGTTAACACCAAGAACTCCTAACACTGATGAAATCACAAGCATATTTGGACTTCCATGACAAAAAAATCCATGATTTCATTAGTTTGAATACTCTTCACACAGACACAGTTCCTAAACTTTCTATGCTATAGAAAAATCAATGAATGAACAGATGGACAAATAGAAAGACAGGAAAATAAATAGATAAGAACAAACGAATGAATCAATGAAAGAATCCAATGACCATCTTTCAGATGATGAGCCTCTATGAACCTCACTGGGCCAAGGCCTCTTGTGGCACACATATAAAGCTTACTAAATCTTTATTTGAAGTCTTTCTTTCCACCTTGTCAGGAGCTGCCTGTCAAATGTTTATTCTGTTAATGTAGCCTCCAAGAAGGGTAACTCCTATACCATCGAGAGTCAATGAATAGCATTTTAGGAAAAGAAAATTTATCCCTATTTGGGAGATGAAGAATCCAAGATCCACAGGGGGAAAAAATTACATGACTAGAAATTGCTTGACCTAGCATTAGAAAGCCAATATGTTGCTCCTACTAGTCCTGTGCTTTTTTCCAGGGACTAATTTGGAGAGAAGTTCTCATCAAAACTTCAGAACTATGGGTATGATACTTGATCACTAAACATGACCTCATTGCCACTGTATAGGCCTAACACAAAGAGGAATGGAGGAATGACAGGCCAGAACCCTAGCTAGACAAAGAGAGAATTACCTTTAAATACTTATTATGGCTCAGAGGATAATGATACCTTAAGCTGGAAAATGCTTTATCATCTACAAAGTACTTTCATACACATTATCTCATTTGATCCTATGAGGTAATCAACTCTTGACATGACTATTGTCCCTATTTTACAAATGAAACAACTAAGTATCAAAGAGGATAAAAGACTTGGTGGCCACAGGCTTATTAGTCAGTGGTGGAACAAAGTCTTGTGACTGCTGGTTCCTTGCTGATTCTGCTAGACCTTATTGCCTCTATAATTAAAGAGGAAACATATCATGGTGGATAGAGTACTTAGCATGTTGAGAACTCAGTTCACTTTCCTCTTAGACGCTCAATAGTGTGACCCTGGGCTTAAGAGTCTCTTAACCTCCCTGAAGCTGTATCCTCATCTGTCAAATGGGGATATTCCACCACCTCCCAGAGTTGTAGCAAAGATAAAATAAGATAATATTTGTAAAGCTCTTTGAAAACTTTTAAGTTTTTACACAAATAGTAGTTATTATTATTAAATCTTAATTATTATGCCTTCTAAGGGTTGTTATGAAGTTTAAATAAGAAAATAAATATGAAGTGCTTTGGACATCTTGAAAAGCTGCATAATTCCTAGATCAAGGGTCACCTCTGACCCCCCCCCCCACTACAAATGTTCTCTCTTCACTCAAAGCCTGTTTTACGTCTCCAACAACACAACCTATGAATGCATCTTGAAATTTTAAAAACATTCTTAAAAGGTATCTATCACTAATATAAGTATGGTTTTAATAGATTATTTCAAGAGATTAACCATAACAAATAATTACACACATCTATGCATGTATACAAACATACATACACACATGTGTGTATAGTGTGTGCGTGTGTGTGTATATATGTGTACATATATACACACACAGTTTTAGACCATTTCTTTTGATATTATAAAACCATTATCTGAGATTATCACTTAATGATGAAACATTACTGATATTTTCTTCACACAGTGATTAGCTATTTCCTTTTAAGTAGCTCAAATAATTTTTAAACATTGTTAACATTTCTAAGACCATTGATGGTTATTCTTGATTATTTCAGTGTTTCCCTGGATTGTCCTCCTTCCAAATCTCCACCTACTGAAATCCTTCCCTCCCTTTAAGGACATAAATCAGGGGCCTCCTTCTCTATGAAGTACTTTTTGAAGTAATCTCTTCTCACTCAAATTTCTCATCCTTTTCCATTTATGCCTCTCCTATGCACTTAATGTAATGTGTTTACCTGTGCATTTGCTTTACTCTTTTCCCCTTAGGCGATAAGCTCTTTGAGAGCAAGGGCATTGCCACATGTTGCATAAATGTTTCATGCTATTGGAATTTTGTGTGATTCTTATCCTTCTACTTCTGTATATTTACCAAAAGAATGTACACTCAGGGTTTCTGTTCTCTTTTAAGATTTCATGGATCTTAGTGCCTTTGTCATTCCTTATTTCCACTATGTATCACTGCTACTCTTTCATGGCCTTTTCTGGTCATAGATCTGCTTAGTTCTATCTTTTATGCCACTTCTTGAACATCAGACTCAATACAGTTTAGGTGCTATGACCTAATTGCATTTGTCTGACTCTCTTCATCTTGTTTTGAGTCACTATCATTTTTGTGGGTTTTTTGTTTGTTTGGTTTGGTGTTTTTTGTGGCAATCAGGGTTAAGTGACTCACCTAGGGTCACACAGCTAGTAAGTGTTGGAGTTTGGATTTGAACTCAGTTCCTCCTGACTCTAAGGCCAGTGCTCTATCCATTGCTCCACACTATCATTTCTGGAGATTAGGCTATTCTGTAATTTGCAGCCAGATAGCAACACTATGGCATTACTAGAAAAAAAAATGTTACTGTTGATGAGATGGGCTTTCACAGAGTGCTTTGTGATCTTCACAAGACCTATGCCCTTCCTAGAGCCTCATCTTTCTATCTATCATCTATTTATTTATTTATTAAAATGATTTCACTCCCTATTCTGGAAGCATTTATCTTCAGGATTTTGTGAACAAAATGGTTCAGTGTAGATATATAGATGGTTTCAGTACAGAAATCACCAAAGTGATTTGAAGACCTTTCGTAAGACCTGAAGTGAGAATTCTAGCTTCTCAGACAGCTGCTAACATACAGCCAAGACACTGGTAGATACACTTGGACGAGGTTCAAATTAACAATTTAAAGATGAAGGTTTCCATATCCCATGCTAATTTGGGCACTTCCCATTCAATAATTGCATTTTTTCCCTTGGACCTCCCTGATGTAATAGAATTACTCGATCCTTGTGTCAATCACTATTTTCCTCACCACACTAGGAAAAACTCAACACATTTCCATATTGAATTCCAATAACAGAGATGCATTCAGTTAAATATGAAATGTTGGTAAGTGAAAGCATTTAAATTTGACCCAAACATCGCAGCTATAGTCAGTGGTCTTATCCTATAAAATCCCAATGTGAAATAAGGGTTAAGCAGCTATTGTTCTTTTAAAAAATACATTAAAATACAACTTAGTTACTTAACCTCCCCAAATACCTTTTGAGAAACTATGCTTTAGTTGGTTAGGATTTTTTCTCTGTGTCTGGCATTCCTTGATGGGAGGTATCGGGTGAATTGAACACATCTCAGCCATCAGCAGAGAAATAATTTTTGCCAACACTAAGCAATGGTGCTGTATACATTCAGCAGTGCCCCCTTGAAGCAATTCAGCTGCCCCAGAGCATTCAGGCTCACCTCAGCCTCGTTTGTTTTGTAGTGGGACAAAGGTTCACTTAACTTTGTGAATTGTAATCCCCAAACCTATGGTACACAAACATCAATTAGTGAGAGCTGACCTAAATGATAATGATCTTACTGCACATTATAATCAGCTGATACTTTCCCTAATTAAAGAATGCTCCAATTATAGTTAACCCAAAGGTCAGATGCTCCCAACTCTCTAGACTTAGTAATGGTATTGTTACTGATAGGTAGTATCATGGAAATTAAATGTGCAATAATGGTACAGCTAATGATACAGCTGGACCTCAGTGTGGTAGGCTTAATATTTTCAAACTACTTTTTCTGACCTCTTGGTCTGATTATATCACCACTTCTCACCCATGGCCCTGAACTATGTCTCTTTGCTTTCTTTTCTTTCTTCCCTCAGTATCTCCTTGACCCTCCATTTACCTATTCTGGTTATGCAAAAGATATTTTAACACTTCATAAATATGAATACATGCCACCATTCTTAACAAATTATTCATTTGGACAGTATTTTTCTAATGCTTTGTAGTAATTAGAGAGCTTAAATAAAATATTTATATGTGTTGTATTAATTAAATCATTTTTCTAGAAGCAATTTGTCTATGTGTGGGTGTGATTTTCAGCCTTCTAATTACTTCTTATTCTGTACCTAAGATTTTTTTTTAGTTCTCCTATGGTCTCATTTCCTTTATACTTTATTTATCCACTTCTAACCTCCATCAAAAAAATATCTTCCTCAGTCTCAACTCTCCCACTTACTGTGGGAGCAAATGACTGAACCTACTTGAAAAGAAAGGTTTGGCCTAGATGATCTCTAAGGTCCCTTCCTCCAGTGCTAACACTAAGATATACTACTACTCAGTTGGTTCTTTAAATTCTGAGAAAATCCATAGGCTTTAGAATTAGTAGTAACTAAAAGATAAATTGCTGGACGCCTATGTATCCAATTCCTTCACACCTCACCAAGGCAAGTAGCTATAATGTGAAATACAGCACCTGATTAAGCCAATCTTTATACAATGATTCACTTTCTTTCAATTTCTTTTTTAAAAAATAAACTAGAATTTTTATTGTGGATACTACTATTTATAATTTACAATACTATTTATAATTTACAATACTATTTATAATTTACAATTATAATTTGGGTTAGCTATAACATACCTTTGTATACTTAGAAAGCATACTTAGACCAATATGGTGTGTGTGTGTACACAGATTGAGTATCTTATAAATACTCATTGTTAGATGCCTTTAGTAACAACAGCACAAACAATAACTAATCAGTTCTCAATAAGGGAAGATTAATATCAATGATCATTTCCCTCCTTCTCTAAAGAGAAAACAGTAGTTTCAAGTAGTTATCTAGCTTAAGATCACATAGCAATAAAAGTAGCAAATTAAAAATAATTGCTTACACTGACATAGTCCTTTAAATTTGCAAAGCATAGGGCATTTGTTTTCTTTTTTGAGACTCATAACTCTGCAAGGTAGGCATTGCAACTTTTATTGTCTCCAGTTTATATGTGTGAAAACTGAGACACAAGTTAAGGGATTTGTGCATGAACACATTGATGATAAGAATCTGAGGTTGGTTTTGAACCTCTATTTTCCTGATTCAAAGTTTGGTACTCAGTCCCTTATACCAAATGAATCCTGGAGGTTGAAAAATGCTATTTCACTCAATAAGCAGCACGTCTTAATTGTACCTGTGAGGGGAAAAAAGGCAATAAGATGTGTGCTTATTTCATGAGGACTTCTATGCCTATGCCACATATCGTTGAAATAAGATGCAATATGAAATGTGATTCATTGCTTCTACTGCACATTTATTTAAAATATTTCTATTAGCTGGGTAATTTTAAAGCTGATAAGGAGCTGTAGTAAAATGTTATTCTTGTCATAATACTGACAGGGAAGTATCCTGAAGAATTTAAATAAAGGTATCATTTAAACCCATCACTTCTAAAAATAGGTCATGCACCAGGCCTCAGATATTTGCTTCATATTCATGGAATGTTACAGGTATTATTTTGGCCACAGGAGGGCTCCCATATGAAAAATGAACTGTTAATGAAGAAATTAATCATAAAAACAGGAGGTTGAAGCAAAACGAATGAAAATTAAACTAGCATAGAGCTTGGTTTTTATCATGGGTCCAATATCTTCTGGCTTTATCTACATGATCCGAAAACAACCCAGTGAAAAATTTAATAAAGCTGGTTATTTGTCATCACACAGACCAATAAATGTCTCTTTATTCAGTTTAAACATTTCTGAAAAACTGAATGCCCTCAGACAAGTTTGTGTCCGTAGACGTCATTCAAATGGACACAAGTACCCACTATGTTTAAGGCACGGTTGTGGACAGTGGGGACTCTGTCATGAGAAATGACACAGTCTCTGTCCTCAGAGACCTTACAATTGAGAAGAAGATGGAAATAAATAAGGAAATAAATATTTCTTTAGTACTTACTATGTGGCAATCACTGTGTTAAGGGTGTGGATACATTACCAAATAACTAAAATTCCAGTTATAACATTATTAAATGCATCTGAGCAGTAACAGAGGAAATGACACTTAGATGAAGCCTAGGAAGAAGAGGTTGTTAACATCAAGAGATGGAGAGGAAATCCAACTGAGGCAAGACGATCAGTAGATGCAATTTATATGGCTATTTGTACAGTCTTGGCCTAGACAATTTGGAAAAAGGAAGGCCTTGGGGAATTAAGTGAAAGCATTATAGATATTCTGAATCATAAGTTAAAATGAATGGTCTAATCTCTAGCCAGAAAAGTTCTTTATTTTGGCTCACCTTCGACTTTTTTTTCCTTCTCTCTTCCACAGGGATTAATCAGATGTACCTCATAAAATCACCTGAACTTTCCTAAGTCAGGCAAAGTGGACTATTGCATAGATAAAATGTTGCTAGGATGCTTATGAGGCAGAGGGAGCCTTGCCAATGATGCCCAGAAGGGAAAAAGTATTTCTCAGGGATACTGTACCTACGTGTTCCTGTATGTACCCAGGTTTCCTGGAATGTCTGATGCAAGGGTCAAAAGAATTTCAAAAGTGGTTATTCTCCAACCAGGAAATGAAAATAGTGGCTGAAACAACTAGGTTTTAGAAGTCATCAATTTCAATTTTACTTTCTTCAGCTGAAATCAAGTTTAATTGAATTAATTAAACAAACAAACAACAACCCAAGAACTGAATCTGGATGACAATATATCAATAATTGGCTTGGTTGTGACTACTTTGCTGAGCTATATTCAAGTGTCTGTGCTTCATGTGAATTATTAGAAAAGTATGCATAATTCTATTAATCTTTTCCTGAGGTTATTGTGAGTTATCTCTATAAATCAGATATACCCAGAGGTCCAAAGCCTAATAGAAGATATGTTGTCAGCTAGTAAAAAGGTAAAATAAATAAATAAATATGATAGGACTAAGATAAAGAGTGGAATAGTCAGAAATTTAAGAGTCAGGAGAACCTGGGTTTGGGTTTCACTTCTGAGATGTCTTTTCTCTGGCACCCTGGACAAGTCACAAGCTCTTGGTGGCCCCATCAGCTCTGTAAGATCATAAAGTACAGAACAGTTCTGCACTGGTAGAGAGTACTTGACTAGAATTTCTTAATACCAATGAAAACAGAAATCTATACCTCCTCCCCTCCCCCCCAAAAAAGAAGTAATCACTCGAGGTATGACGTTTTCAGTTCTGTTCAGCTTTAGGTCACTGATGCTCACTTTTGCCTAGTGCAGTTTTCCTGTGGTGGTGGGAGGAGTTGGTGACATTTGTGTATTCTATAAGCATTTTAGGGAGTCAAACCAGGTCATTTTAACATAACAGCTAGGACAGGCTCTCTGAAGTTTGGCTTCAAGTTTTTGCAGTGACTCAATCGTTTTGTTCACTCATTTTTCAGTCTTGTCCAGCTCTTTCATGACCCCGTTTGGAATTTTCTTGGCAAAGATACCAGAGTGGTCTGCTATTTCTCTAGCTGATTTTATAAATGAGGAAACTGAGGCAAATAGGGTTAAATGACTTGCCTAGGGTCACATAGATAGTAATATTCTGAGTCCAAATGTGAACTTATCAGAAAGTTGACTCCTCCTGCTTTCAGGCCCAGCTGAATCCACTGTACCATTTAGTTGTCCAATTCAGTTGTAGCTCATCCTAAAAAGCAGATCGATTTCAATGTCACATTTTGAAAACAATTCCAGACAATAAACACAATAATCTATTTTTCAGGGTTTTATTTGAAGGATGCTCATGACTACTTTCTCAATCAATTTCATTTTTTTTTACTTCCCTATACATTTTAATTATTTTCTTTAATTCCAGAAGAGAAAATTTACCAAACTTCTGGCCTACTGAGCAGTATGTGCTCACTTAAAACTCAATCAATTATAACCAATTCCTTAAATATCAGCTGTTGTTTCTTTCTTATTTTTATGCTATTTCTTATTTCTCAAGAAGTAGATGAAAAGGCCATAATCTATCAGTTCATGTCTTGAGAATAGAGTTTAATGAATGGTTCCTTTATGGTTTTTGACTGGATGAAGTTCTAAGGGCGAGTAGCTTTACATCAGGGCCTCTAACTTCTACAGCTTGTCATTAACAGCTCAGTAAATTATCTAAAGGTCACACATTATTGCTGGATTAATAAAATCCATATTAAGAGAAATGAAGTTGATAATGCAGTTCAAGTTATCTTTTTTCACGCAGTACCTCACAACCAACTGTCACCAGCTCTTAAAATGAGAAGCTAAAGACCAAAATGAGCCCTGCAATAAAAATTAGTAGGCCAGAAAACTCTTAAGCGACGTGGTAGTAATTTGCTGGGAGTAAATCACATTTTCTTGGAATTTTAATTTTTCCATTTACCTGGTATGACTCCCAGTTCTCCTCATAACAACTCAGTGCAGGGGGGAATGATTTGGGGGGTGACTGGAACAGGGATGGAGGTGGAACCAAATGAAATATGCAGGTAAGATGAGGTCAAGAGACTTCAGAACATACACTTGGAAAGTACTTTAAAGGTCATCTAGTCCAAGTCATTGGGTAGCGCATAGGGCCTGGACTGAGGAAGCTGTAGCTGTTCGGTCATGTCTAATTCTCCATGACCCCATGGACTTTGTCTATAGGTTTTCTTGGCAAAGATATTGAATTGTTTTGCCGTTTCCTTCTCTATGGTGTCCCCATTTTACAGATGAGGAACTGAGGCAAGTAGGGATTAAGTGACTTTCCCAGGGTCACACAACTAGTAAGTGTCTGAGGCTAGATTTGAACTCAGATCTTCCTGACTCCAGGCCCAGTGCTCTATCCACTGTACCACCTAGCTGCCCAGAAAGTCAGAAAGTCCTGAGTTCAAGTCTAACTTTAGATATTTTCTAGTAACGTGATGCTGGGCAAGTCACTTCTACTCTATCTGCCGCAGTTTACTTATCTGTAAAATAGCACCTATGTCCCAGGTATGTTGCAAAGATAAAATGAGATAATATTTGCAATTTGTTGTTCAGTTTTGAGTCATGTCAACCTCTTTTGATCCCAAGTCTGGTTTTAATGGGCAAAGGTACTAGAGTAGTTTGCCATTTCTTTCTCTAGATCATTTTATAGGTGAGAAAACTGAGACAAACAGGGTTAAGTTACTTGCCCATGGTCGCACAGCTAGTAAGTGTCTGAGGCCAAATTTTAACTCAGTCTCCCTGACTCTAGGTCTGGTACTCTATCAACTGCACCACTCAGATGCCCTAACATTTGTAAAGCACTTTGCAAACCTTTAAGTACTGCTATATTAAAGTGAGAAATTACTATCCAAGAGTACAGAAGTAGAAAGTGGCAGACTTAGGAAATGAACCCAGGTCCTCAGACTTGCAGTTCTGTGTTCTTTCCAAAGTACCATTCTATTATAAGGTCAGGCAGCTAGGTGGTACAGTAGATAGAGTGTAGGGACTCTCCATGTGACTCTGGGCAAGTAACCTAACCCCAAAATGAACTGGAGAAGAAATAGCAAACCACTCCACTATTTTTGCCAAAACAAAAATCCAAATGGGGTCACAAAGAATCAGACACAACTGAAAAAATGACTAAACTCTACTAGTATCAATTCAAGATTTCAGAGACGTTAATAAACACCTATGCACAAAACATTGCTAGCTAAGAGAGACACAAATATGAATTAAATTGAAGTCCTGACATAGAAGAAGTAATGGATGGTCTACAAAAAGGGTAATGTAATTAATTAAAGGGAATGTTAAATTCCTCATGACAGCTAGGTGGCACAGTGGATAGAGTGCTGAACCTGGAGTCAGAAAGACTCATCTTCCTGAGTTCATATCTAGACTTAGACATTCCCTAGCTGTATGACCCTGGGCAAGTCACTTAATTCTGTTGGTCTCATTTCCTCATCTGTAAAATGAACTGGTGGAGGAAATGGCAAACCACTAAAGTATCTTTACCAAGAAAACCCCAAATGGGGTCATGGAGAGTTGGACAAGACTGAACAAGAAAAGTTCCTCATACACAAGAAATACTGTATATATATATATATATATATATATATATATATATATATATATATATATATATATACACACACACACACACACACGTATATACACATATCTATATATACACACATATACACACATATGTATTTAGAGAAGATGTCAATAAAGACTTGCTTTGCAGAAGGAATAATACTTGAATTCAATGTCTAGTGTCTTATGTAAAAAGTTTTTACAGTAATTTTCTTCTTAAGGACAGCAGAAGATTTAAGAGGTGAGTGGGAATTATTATATTAACTGGCCAAGATGGAGCGTGTCGTTACACAAAATGGGGGTGCTACCAGTACACAAGCAGGCTCTGATCCAGGTTGGGGGATCACAAGGCTAAAATGTTCATTTTGATTTGATTTAATTCAACAATCAATTAACAGGGGCTTGCTATATTCCACCTGGAGTCACACTATGGAGATAATCAAGATAACAATGAAACAGCCCTTGTCTTGCCTTCAGTGAGCTTACGGTCTCCTTGAGGAAATAGATCAATAGTAGTAACTTGGCTTCTTCCTGGCCTGGGTGTTTTGTGGAACAGTTTAAAATATATGAAGCAAATAGAGGCTGCATGACATGGTGGATAAAGAGTTGGAGCCATGAAGACGAGTTCAAATCCCTCTTCTGATTCATACTGTCTGTGTGATTCCTTGGAAAATATATGAATTTCCCAGTGCTCTGGGTAACTCTTGTGCCAACCTGTTTTGGCAGAAATAATTTCTTCATTGGTTAGTTCTTTGTGCCCACGAAGCCATAGGTCTGGTCTCAAACTCTTCAAAATAAATACAACATAAGGGAGGTAGGGAGAGCCATTAACCACCATGGGGATCAAGAAGGGTCTCGTGGAGGAGGTGGCCCACAAACTGAGGCTCGACTGGACCTAGAGATTAGAAGAGGGAAAGATGATAAGAGAATGTTAGGTATATAGGATTTTGCCTGCTTCTCCCTTCTCACCCTTTATTTGCCCACCACAATTACAAAATATATATATTAAAATTTGATAGACACAAATCCAATTCTTAACAAATTATTAATTTGTACAAAAATTTTAAAATGTACATTTTATAGTTAGTACAGAATATATGTATTTCTATGTGTAAACATACATGCACATGTATATATGTACGCGTGTATATGTACGCACACATGTGCATGTGCATGTATGCATATATGTATGGCATATATGCACACATACATGCACATGATACATGTATACACACATACATGCATATACACATGCATATATACATACATACACAATACATATATCTCTATATCTATATTTATCTATATCACAATAGCATTTGTTGTTGTTCAGTTGTTTTTGCACTAGTGTCTGACTATCTGTGACCCCATTTGGAGTGTTCTTGGTGGAAATACTGGAGTGACTTACCATTTTCTTTTACAGCTTATCTTACAGATAAGGAAACTGAGGCAAAGAAGGTTCAGTGACTTGCTCAGGGTCACACAGCTAATAAGTTTCTGAGGTCAGATTTGAACTCAGGAAGATGAATCTTTCTGATTCCAGACACAGAACTCTATCCACTACACCACCTACCTGTCCCTACAATAGTATTTAAGGAATTTAAATATCTCATTTATATGTGTTTTATGTCATGGATCTTCTGAAAGTGGTGAGCTAGACACTGAGGGGAAGGATGTCTGTCAAACTATTTTGTGGGTCTATTTTATAATTTAACCCTTGGCACAAGAGTGCTATCTCCCACTTTTGTTCTAAGCAAAATAAAATAGGTGGTTTGTTTTTAGTGTCTCTGCATCCTTTTTGGTAGATTCCCCAACCATCCTCCCACCAGGAGCTCATCGAACAAATAATGCTCCCAACACCCTGCGCTCTACATGGTAACGCTCAACTGAGGCTGGGTGGCACTATACATTATTCCCTGTTCTCTCCCCTTCAAAATATGCCTGTCCTATGTCTCACCACCTTGTTCTCAGCAGAGAACCAATAAACTAAAATATGCTATTTATACCTTGGAAGAACTAGATATATTTCTCCTCACAGATAGGGGGCTGCCACTTCTAGATAAAATATTGAATTTATTTTTAAGAAATAATTTAATTGATATCTTGTCTTTTAAAATTACTTAGTTTTCTAGGGTAGGCCCTTTCCCCCAAGCCATCTCGTATAATAAAGGATAAAAATGGGGGGGGGGGGAATATTTCAGCTAAACAATATATTTCAAAATATTGACATTACACAAATATCCTATATCCATAGTCCCTTCTGTCTAAAAAGAAGCTGAGCAAGTGCCTTCTTATATCTTGTCTTTGGGGCCAAACTTGGTTATTGCAATTATATGGCATTTAGTTTCAATTCTTCTGTTGTTATACTGAAATTTCCATTTACCTTGCTGTGGTCATTGTATGTAATGTTTTCTGGCTTTTCTTTGCTTTGTACTGGCTTATAAATATCCTCCCATGAATCTGTGTATTTATCTTATCCATCACTTCTTATGCATGGTAACATTCCATTATATCTATGAACCGTATCGGAGTAGTTATTCTTCACTTAATTGGCATCTGCTTTGGGTCTATTTCTTTGACACTACAAAAATGATGTCATAAATGTTTCAGTGTATGTGGGTATATGAATGTTTGTGGTTTTTTGTCGTTGACCTCCTTGTGTATATAACAAGACAATAATGACAATAATAATAAACAATAGCTAATTTTTATATAGCATCTACTATGTGCCATGCCTTTTGTAAGTATTTTAAAAATATTATCTCATTTTATCCTCGCAACAACCCTGGGACATAGGTGATATTATTAACCCTATTTTACAGATGAGAAAACTAAGGCATAGAGGTTTAGTGACTTGCTCAATGTCACATACCTAGTAAGTAACTGGGATTGGATTTGAATTCAGGTCTTTTTAGATTCTAGGACTATCACTCTTAACCACTGAGCCACACTGTAACAAAGAGTATGAAAATTTTAGTCACATTTTTTATAAATTACAAATTGCTTTCCTGAATGGTGAGATCAATTCACAGCTCAATCAAAAAGCCTTAGCAGGCCTTTTATTAAACAACCTTTCCAACATTCTTTTCTTTTTTGTAATTTTACCTTGTTTTTAAGGTGGGAAGTGAAACCTTAAATTGGCAGTTCATCTTATTTTTAGTGCTTTGTATAATCCTTATACATACTTGTTAATACTATGAAATTCTTGTTAACACTCTCCCCCTCCATCCTTTGGACATATCTATTGGGAGATGGCTTTTTGAATATATTTTTAAAAGGATAGTTTTGGAGGATTTAGAATGGGTGGTCAAGGAGTCATGGTAAATAGATACTTCTATTTTATTTGACAGGTTTACTAGGTTGGTAGATCAGGACAATGCTGTGGACAGAATATACCTAGATGAAATTCAACAAACATTTATTTAACTGCATTGGGGTAGCTAGTGACACAGTGGATAGAATGCTAGGAGTCCAGAACACATCTTCCAGAGTTCAAATGAGGACTCAGACACTCCCTAGTTGTATGACCCTGGGTAAGTCACTTAACCTTGTTTGCCTCCATTTCTTTATCTGTAAAATGAGCTGGAGAAGGAAACGAAAAACCACTCTGGGGTCTTTGCCAAGAAAACCACACATGGGATCATGAAATAACTGAACAACATAGCACTCTGCTATGTGCTAGGATGCAAAGACAAGTGCCAAAAAAAAAATAGTCTTTGCTCTAAACGAACTTATATCCAATTTGGGGCATATACAATGTCTACAAACAATTAAATATATGATAGTGAGAGGAGGGAAAAGCACTAAGAACTGGAGATGAGAGTGGGCAAAGAATGAAGAAAAGCCTTGTATGAGATCCTCTCTGAGCCTTGAAAAAAGATAAGGAGTCTTCTAAAAGGCAGAAGACAGGAGGGAGAGCATTCTAGTCATAGATGACAGGTTTTGTGAAGGCAAGGAGAAGGGGGATAGAATGCAAGTCTTCCTTGTTAAGTTCATCAGTGAAATAGTCTAGATAACAATAACATAACATTAATTTGATTAGTAGAATGAATGGATTCAGATATTAGGTACTAATGGGATTGAAGTCAACTTGAAAAGGAGATCTCTAAGGAGCATATTAGGAATCTGTCCTCTATTCTATTCATCTAATATTTTTATCAATGACTTGGAAGAAAGCATAGATTCTGTTTTTATCATATCTCATTAGGCAGATAGGGAAAACTAAAGACTTCAATGAGAATCAGATTGTGAAAAGATCTAGATAGGTGGGAACAATGACATGACTAATAAAATTAAATTTAATAGGGATAAATATGGAGTGTTATATCTGGGTTCCCAAATATAAGGTGGGGGAAATGAAGTTGGTCAATAGTTTGCATTAAAAAGAATTGAGAGCTTTAGTGGATTGCAAGTCAGTAGTTTGTCAAAACAATTAACTATGATACTATACAACAATGACAACAACAATGAAATCTTAGGCTGCGTTAAAAGAGGCATAATCTCCAGACGTGGGGAAATGATAATTCTGATGTACTCTGCCATGATGTGGTGAAATCCCATATATTGTTCTGGGTGCCACATTTAAAGAACAACATTGATAATCTTGTCTGTCTGGTGGAGGACATTAATGGAATAAGAAACCATATTTCAATCTATCTGCAGCAACATCAATGAGGGCATTTCCTCAGGTACAGGTTCACATTATAATGTATCCCTATTTTCTCATCCTGTACAATTGTTCCTGTCCTCCCATAAATCCTTCAAGGGGCATCAGCCCAAAATACAAAGGACCATCCTCTAGGTTCTCTGATGCTGTGAAAAGATTGATAGTTTGATCATTAATTCTACTCTGACCAAAGTTACAGATCACATCCCTGTAAAGTTTTGACAGAAAGTTTTTATGAGCTACTAAGACATCTGTGCTTTAAGATATAACTTGGGCAGTTATATGGAGTAAGGATTGGAGAAGGAGAGAACTGGAACTTAATCCCAAGTTTCTGTCTCTAAATCCAGTACTTTTTCTTTTACACTCATTGCTTCCTCATTGATTAATTGGCTGATTGATGAAAGTGGGTTTTATTTATAATGATAGTTAAAAAAAAGAAAAACAAGAAAATAAACTAGCTGAGAAGCCCCTTCCCTACTTGGGAGAGTCAAATGGTTGAGGAATCTACATCTTTTTCAACTTTGTGGCCTTCTATTTCTTGAACACATTCTAAGAATTTATGCTGTAACTGAAATATATATAATTTTAGGGGTGTGGTTTGGATAATGCAATTATTTCTGTAAATCCTGCTATTTTCTAAATAGACCAAATTTGAAACCTAATAAGATGTCAACAGCCTTTTTATCCCACAGTAAAGTGGAGATATACCAATTACCTGGTTACTTTGATGAATATAGACAACAAAAATAGATGATTAAACTCTAAAAGTGGATTTTTCAAAGCCTAAATTGGTCAGGTTGAACAGTCAAGCTTGAGCAGCTTAACAGTATAAACATGCCAAACTGAAATAATTTGAACTTAAACAAATTCCTTTTGGGATCTTAATCATTCAGTTTAACTATCTATATAGTTCCCATTAAGTAGGCAATCATCAAATCTCTCCTTCAGTGTGTATTACGTAGACCCAACCTTGGATAAGACCATTCATCTGTTCTTGGCTTTTTTTCCCCCTTGCTCCTCTCCCTGGATCTATTTCTGGCAGCCATTAGGATTAGTCTTGCCAAGGTCCACATCTTTATTGGCAGTACATGTCTAAAACAGTGATGTGTTCTTCTATGATTGGGCATTCCTAAGAGCACGGTAAGGCATTGTATAAATATTACCTACACTGTTGCTATTTAGAGTATACTACTCATGATTATTATCAGAGTAGGGCTATTATTTTCAGTGTCATCCATGTTTCTCAATATTGGGGATAAATGCCACATCTCCACCCACCCCCTCCCTGAAAACCTATCCTCATATTTTTTGTAGAAAATAATGCCATTGCTTCCAGAATCAGAGCAATTGAGTTGTTGTGTGTAAATATTTTATTTTAAGCACATCATATCTTTTTAACCCAACAAAAAGAAAATTCTATTGTGTCAGCACTAGGAGGGACAATAGAGCCACTTTTAAACAATTATAGATTTAGTCAGGTGATTCAGTAACCAATTGGCCTGTCACTTTAACAATTGGCAGATGATCTTATAAAGTCTACTTTTGCTCAGAGAGATTCAAGACAACTCCTGGCGCATTATATGATAAGTGTAAGAATTTCAAGTCTTTCATATACCATAGAAAGAAGGCCTTTTTGGAATCCATTGAGAGATAGCAGATACACATTACAGCATTTTCCCAGTCAAATCACAAGGCAGGAAGCCTGTATAAAAGAAATTTTGATATTTCTGCAAAATCACAAAGCACGGGACATTTCCCTTTCATATTTAATAAAGATCTCCACCGTCAGCTGCAGCTGGTGATAAGTGTAATATCTTTAAATGGTTAATCCAGGGATCATGGCTCAAGTACTTTATGTGGTTTGGAGCCAGGAAAGCTGTTAGTAGCCTCAGTGTGCATTTCATAAACCCAAAGAATTTTTTTTTTTGGTTTGGCTTTTTACTATATCTTAAATGCTTTATTTTTCAGGGGAGAGATAAGGCCTGGTTCTTCACATAAAACTACAGCTTAGCCATTACTTAGTCTTTCTCTGTTAAGGAAAAGGTCCTGTCTGTGCACAGATGTCTCAGATTAAATAGTATCTCACAGTCCTTACAGTGCTCAGTACTAGATGAACTGCCAAAAGGGCCGTAGGCAAGAACTAAATTGCTTTGGTTTCAGTACACAGTGAATTTGGCTCAGACAAGCTGAATCAGTACATTAAATGCGAATCCCTCACAGATTTGAAAGCAGCCTTTAGCACAATTATTGACTGTGAGTGATGATTACGTCTAATTGAAGGAGACTTTTGCTACCTGTAGCTCAGTTGGAGTCCATGAGAGCCACAGCAAGGCACTGCATCTTAATTCAATGTTCCAGCTTGAGAGAGGCAATTGAACCTAAATCCTGAAGTGTGTACACATGGTCGATAAACTTTAATAAACTTTACAGGTTCAGTAACTAGGCTGAGTATATAATTCAATTTTTTAATTCAGGAAAGGAAAGTAGCTAACAAGTATGTTGGGCTACAATAATGTATTAGTTCATCTCATGCAGAGGCCTTCGCAGTAAAAGGAAAATATATTGTTTCATGCTTGTCTTTGGAACAAGTCATAAATCTGCCATTCCGTACACTGTATTAATGCTCTACAGGTGGGACATTACCAGGTTTTTTGGGCAAGGGCCAACTTTCAGCAAATTTGTGAGGAAAACAAACTAATTTGACAATTTTGCATCTTTTGTTATGGAAGTTATGCCAATAATGAAAAGAAATGAATGGCTTTCCTAATAGATTCTGCCTCCCTCACCCAGATCCCGCTACTCCTGATATGCCTTTATATCATAACAACCTGTCATATAGAGGCTCATGATATGACTTAATCCTTCCCAAAAAGTTATTGATTTTTTTCAGGGAACTAAAGTAGGTTTTCTCATGGGTCTTACATTTAGAATCTTGTTTTCCTTGTGTTCTTCAAAAAAAAAAAAAGAGTGCTAATATGTTGGCTATGGATGTCTTTTTCTTCAAACACTGCTGTATTTGAACATACTGACATTTTCTAGTTAGAGAAAATTCATTTTAAATGAGAGCGATGGCCTCTGACATTATTTTAAAGAGGACTTTATGGCAGGATTTTAAATGAATTCCTTTCTTTCACTGAAAACTTAGACTATGCCTCCATGTGAAACAATTTCTCAAACATTGCACAATCCTTGTACATGGGCATGTTTGCTATTAATTTTCCTTGTGAAGAATGGGCTAATGGCCATATGGATTTGTATTATTATTATTTTTTTGGGACTGGAGCATTTGTTAGCATAATGAAACACAACCCCAGAAAGTATTGCATTATTTTGAAAATATCCAATATAAAAAAGAGAGATCAGATTTATTTGGAGTATTCCCATTATTTCATGACTATTATAAGTATGCATAATAAATTACATAATGGAGTTAGACTAGTTTGTGCAGAAGGTGTGACATCTGTATTTATTATAAATTCCATGACTGAGTTTTGTCATGTATGTCTCTCTCTTTACCGTGGGAAAGAATTAATATGTGAACCCCAGCCTAAAATTTAAAACAACTTAAGTATCACCAAATTGTAAAAGAATTCAAAATTAATCTCTCTTTTGAGCTTCACTAAAAGTATGTATAACTTTGACCCAGAATTTGAACTAGACAAGATAGTAGTTTGCTTCTTATTTCTAGAAGCACCTTGACTTTGACAAGAAAGTTGAGGACTGAGATCAAATTCTATTTGTCAGAAAACCAGGTGCAAAAATTCTAACTGCATGATCTATACAACCTTAGACCAGTTATTTTACATGTCTAGGTCTCTGTTTCTCAGCTGTATTAGGACAGAGTTGGATTCTATGGCCTCTGACTTCCTTTCTGGATCTTAATCTGTGATCTTTCCTGTTTCCTTTATTTTTCTGCATTCTTTAACTTCATTCACTAGATTAAGTTAATGGATTCTACTTTTGGTTTTATCACTAACTATAGGCTGTAGAACCAATCACTTAACCTCTGAGTCTGACAAGCAAGTAAGATAGTATATATGCATAAAGACCCTTTGAAAAACGATAGGTAATTTTAAAATACAGTAGGCCAAAAAAGAAAAAAAGAAGCTAATTGGTTCTTAGACTTTGAGTCACACAAAGCATCTAGAAAATAAGTGTTAGCCTGTCTTTTAGACAACATCTGGAGGACTACATTCAGGTCTTCTTTTTAGGAAGGGTTGTTGTATGTCCCTCATTTCAAAAAGGATCAATGACACATGATGTCGTGACTTGGGTGAGAATGGGATTTAAGTGAGGCAGTTACACAAAGCTGTCTACCTCACACTCTCCTCCATAGTCATAAAAGTACAGTGCCAAGACAAAAGCCATGACCACCAGCACTGGCCTGGGATATAGTGGATGACCTTGGTGTCTTTGATATCTGACCAAACTCTAAGCACTCCACAGCACCTGCTTCCCCTGCCTTCATGGTTGTTGGAACAAATTGTTCTCATCCTCCTGTTTCACTGAGTAAAGTCTTCACATGCTCAAGGTAGACATTCCCCTAGCTCACTGATGGGTTTGAGGCCTACTGGTTACCCTCAACCAAGTTTAGCCCATCTGCCAAGATGGTTTTACTGGGGTGTGGCCACTGTACATGGAATAGCTTCATGGAGCCACATGTGACAGATGAACACCAAATAAGCTGAAAAGTGCTCAACTGTCCTCACGCCACAGGTGCCAGTCTTTCCAGAACAGCCATCCTTCGAGCAGTGACAGACTTCAGGAGCAAGCCATGTGACAATTTGTTGAGGGAATTGGGTATGTTTAGTCTGGAGAAGAGAAGATTTAAGGGTGCTGTGTTCGACAGTTGAAGGGCTATCATATGGAACAGGAATTGTTCTTCTTGGCCTCACTGGGCAAACTAATAACAATGAGTCAAATCACTAACACTCCTATTTAGATTGGATGTAAGGAAGAGCTATCCAAAAGTGCAATGGGCTGCCTCATGAGGTAACAATATCTAATATTTATGTAGAACTTTAAGGCTTGCAAAGCACTTTACATAAATTATCCCATTTACTACAACTGTAAGGTAATACAGGTATTACTGGCATCCTACTTTGCAGGTGCGTGAGCTGAGACTCAGGGGGAATAAATGACTTGTCCAGTGTGTCCACGCTCATCTAAGTAGTATCTTAAGAATTCCAATCCAGTGCTGTTTCTCCTAACTATGCTGTCTCTCACTGGAAATCTTCAAGCCAAAACAGGACAATCACTTGTCCAGCATTTTGAAGATCAGATTCTTGTTGGGGTATGGGTTGTTAAGTAAGGCTTCTGAAGTCTCTTCCAGCTCTGAGATTTTTTTGATTCATTATTTTTTCTAACTTCTTCTGTATTCACTCATTCAATAAACATTTCCTAAGCACCTAATATGTCCAGGACACCATAGAGACAGACATAGTTATATTCCTGAGACACCACACAGACAGACGCAGTTATATTTTTGGTCCCTGCTCGTGAGGAATTCACAGTTTAATTAGATAGATAAGATACATGTGCAAACAGCTACCTGAAAATATAAGTAAGGACAGTTTGTTGTGAGTTCCCAAGAGTATAGCATATATAAATCGCTGTGAGAGTTCAAGCTAGAGTGATGATGATGTTGGTGGTAATAATAACTTACATTTGCATAGTGATTCCAAGCTTTTTAAGTGATTTCACAAGATTGTGGGAAGGTAAGTGATATAAAGGTTGTTATTCCTGCTTTGCAGGAAACTGAGATTCAAAAAGTTTGATTGAATTGTGGTCATATAGCTTATAAATGTCACAACTATGATATTCAGACAATGGGACAAGGACGGGATTTGGCATCAGAAAATATGAGTTACAGTTCTGGCTCTATTACTTATTGGCTATGTAATCTTAAAAATATCCCTTCACTTCTAAGTGTGAGTTCCCTCATCTGCAAAACTACCTACATGAGAGGTGTCAGACACTGGCTAGCAACTTACCCCAGTGCAGCCAAAATCAGAATAAAATGTAATTAAAGAGTATTGAACAAAATTAAAAAAATGCAATAAAGCATAGATAATGCTAATATGTGGTTTCCTAAATTGTTAGGAGGAGCAACTAAGGCTGGTGACCTTGCACAGCAATCCCTCACTCAAAACAAAGTCAAGTGCATTTCTCTGATGTCACGGTCTTCTTCCGAAATGAAGGACAAACACAACAATCCCTCCCCTCCATTTATGGCTTATATATGGCCTTCTGTATAGCTTAGTGTCCAGTTTCTCTTTGAGGTTAACACTACTGACTTAATCACCAAGATTCCTTCTAAACTCTGTCATAAAGAGGAAATGGCATTGGAGCTAGTAAATGATACATAGACCAACCAGCTTTTTTTCCCCCCTCCTGACTCTTTACCTACCTTTTGCTGGTTTTCTTTCCTAAAATGTTGACATTTTTAGAGTGGAAGTTCTCCAAAAAAAGAAACTTTTTTTCAGGCAACTTCTAAAGCACATAAACAATCCATAGCTTTCTCAAAAAAGGTTTTTTTTTTCTTGTACCAGTTCCAGAATTATATAAAATACAGTATTTTTTAAAATATGCTGATTGTTCAGATATTGAATTTTTAAAATAGGCTGCTATATGCATTTACTATTCTTTCTCAGACATTTTATAGAATTTTTAAGGTTATACATATTATAAATCATATTGTAATGACCCTAATCAGGTCTTACCTTTTGAGTTCATTGATTCCACTTTTGACAAAAAGAGGTGAACTAACTACTGTGCATAACAAATTTAGTTCTCCCTTCATAATAGCTTAGTAAAGAGGTGATAACACTTTTATTCAAAATCAAGTGTGAATTCTTTGTCCAGGAATTCATGAACTTGGATGAATGATGTATTTACCTCTCATCACCTTTGGTACTCTACTTATATGGAAGCATGTTGGTGAACTATTTTGGTACCACAGGTATAATGAAAAACAAATAAACAGAATGTCCATTGCCTGGTTTCCCCTGGCCTTGCTTCCTTTAAGATGCAATCCTTATGCTAATGCATGCATAATTTTATGAACACATCTTGTCTTGCTGGAGTTCACAGTACATCCCATGAAGTATAGGGATGCTACACTCAAATTTATTTGGTCTGTTCCATTCTATTTTTGTTCATAGTGAAGGAAACTCCACATTACTCTAAAACTAAATACTCAATACTGAACACTGAACCACAGCTCTATATCTGTACAACAAGTGACCAAATGATTCCAAGATGCTTTATGACCATGGCATCCAGTCAAACCAATGAATGCAGTCTATAGTCAAGACACTAAAAAAACAAACAAATCCTCCCCCCAAAAACTAGGGCCCATATTTTTTTTAAATCACTATTCCTCTATTGATACTCTGTTATAACTTTGAGATGTGGAATATTATAATCTCTGAAGAATTTAAGTAAAGAATCCTTCAAAGCTCAACCAAGAAGTCTAAGATCAGTATAAAGAGGATGCTTGAGGAAACATGAAGCAAAAGTAATGTAAACTTATCACTGGAAGAATATGCCTACTAGGGAAAAAAAAAAAAAAAAAAAAGAAGCATGTAGCCAGAATAAGAAATAACCACTGGATAGCTCACATACTTTACTGGTATTCTCACAATGTAAAGATATCATGAGAAAAACCTCCAGCTTGTTGGACAGATGTCTTGGGCATGCTCATGGAGGACATGTGCAAAAGTGGCATAGGATGGGAATGAATGAGTTATTCATATCATTGGAAGGAACATTCTTAGATTTGTTGGGGAGTATTGGATTACTGGTTTGGACTCCAAGACTCTTATCATTTTTGTTATAATGGGTCCCTTTGGTTGTCCAGTCAAAGCTCATGAATGTTTCTTAGAATAATGTTTCCAAATACACAGAATAAAATAGAAAAGATTATAAAGGGAACCAATTATATTGAAATACAGTTATAAACCACAGGTTAAGAACCTCTGGATTAGAGACACAGAAACATCAGTCACTGATTACTCTTTTCTATCAATAACCACATGCATTAGGATTTGACTTAAAATTATAATTTAAATAGGTCTTAAAACCTATCTATGTCTGTGGAAGTAGGAGTAGCTTGCCATTACTGAGGAAGATACTTTTATGGTTTAATGTTTCTCTGTTTATGGTTTAAATTCTCAGAATTTAAATTTTGCAATCGTTAAACCTTTTAGCTACTACTTCTAGGATGGTTGTATATTTTATGCTGCTTTTAAACATGGAATCATGTATAAACATATAGAGAAGAAAGAAATGACAAGAATTGAATTTAAAATAAAAATTTAAAAGAATTTTATATATATATATGTAGTGATGACGAAGTTGCCAAGAAAACTTTAATTGAGGAATGTATTTATCATACTGATGCACAAATGAGGGCAAATGTCATTGGCTTGACTCCCATTCTTTTATTACTTTTGCAAAAATGTACCAGCAATGTTGCATAAATGAAGAAATTAATTTTCTTTATGGGATGCTAAGGAATATCATATGCAATTCTCCCATCACACCTTGCAGGTTACAATACCCACAACAGCCGAAGGTGGGAGAACAAACATTTTCTTTGATCCTTCTTTGATTCTCTGGGGGTGAGTAGGTTCATGTAGGGTCCCCCTGAAGAATCACTCAGCCACAACTATATCCTACCTAGAGGTTTTTAATTATTGAATAATCCTTGCTCTATCTAATTCTCCCCTTCATCCATAGAATAATGGTTTTATATGCTCTTAGATACATTGGGATTTTGAGGGGACCTACATCTCTCCTCCCCTACCTCCACTAAGTCTGCCCTTGACTTTTTTCTAATCTCAGTTCCAGGGAGGAATCAGTAGAACCTACCAAGTAGAATGCAGAGTAGTGGGAGTGAAAGAGAGAAATCTATCTTTCTCTGATCCAGGGAATTATTTTCCTATTCCGTGATGGAGTATTATAGCCTTCGTACTCCCAGCAGCCTTCCTGCTGGACTTCTTCTGTGTTACTCCCTTCACTTTGTTTTTTCTTCTCCTCTCCACTGGCTGGCCACCATTTGATTTGCACAGAGCAAATGAATGCTTGGGACTTCTTGGCTAACTGCTCCCTGCATGTCCTAAAAAAGATTCCCCCTTTCAGTGATCTCAGAAATTCAGTCACACAAGCTCTAAAATGTAGTGGAGAAAATGGGAGCGTTCTGTACAGATTTTACTCATTTTAACTTTCTATTGCCAAGACCCATACTCAAGTACTTTGTACATAGTATTCACTTAATAACCACTTAGCAAATTATTTAAGTTTCATAAAGCAAATATGCATCTTTTTGTCTATGAAATGTTTTCTGTGAGGAAAGTGTTTTTGGTAGGAAAAAATAAGTCAGTGTACAATCAACTGGCAATTCTACCAGACTCAACCCACAAAATTTTCTCATAAACACTTGCTGATTATACCAGAACTAATCATTAAAAGAAAGCAAACATTTTTGAGCTATCAAGGATGTCACTTGATGGACGTCAGGGGTGATTTGTTAGTGTATTTGCTTGTGAGCAGCACAACTCATCATTATTTCAATTATGAATCCACATTGATTCTTCTAAACGTATGGAAGATTTTAATCCTAAGTTCCCACCAAGAGAAATGCCTTGATAGAAAATGGAAGTGTGGCCTATATGAAGTATATCTAGTGAAAGTACCAAACGATTAATCATTTGAACTATCAACTCTGTCTCCTAGATGATTGAAAAACATTCCTTCCTGCATAATATCACTTTGGATTTTGTTTGAACTGCTAGCCTAAAAACATCAGATGGTGCAGTTCAGATAATTTTTCATTATAAAAATAATTATAGGCTAAACACAGTTAATAAAACATTAAGTGTAAATCTGAATATTTTAAAAGCATGTCCTTTCAGAAGTAGCTTCCAATGAATTTTGATGAAAATCCTATCATTACCTAACCCAAAATAAGTAGACATGCTTATTACAAACAATTGGGAGATTGATGAATTAGAAAAATTATTTTAACAAGGAAATCATAATTCTGGTCACTGCTTCACAAATCTGATAATCATTAAAGAGAAATAATGAAATACAATAAAAAAGATTTCTTCGAAAGTTTGTGAATGTATTAATCTATCTAAAGCTCTTCAGTTTTGAAATTATTGTTTTTGTTCATCATAATAATATCAAAGTGTGCATACCTATTTATAGAAAAAGGGGACTTTGACAGTTTTAGAAGGGTGATTCATTTTAACCACAAGAATCTGTTCTCAGTTTTTTCCTTCATTTTGGAGTGATTGTATCTAACATTCCTAGGTCAATTCAAGGAACTAATACCAAGAGTAACCACAAACGTTAACTTCTAAATTTTGCAAAGTGCTTTATATATATTGTCTAATACAACCCTATGAGGCAGGTGCTATCACTGTCTCCATTTTATAGAAGAGAATGCCAAGCCAGAGGGACGTTAAATGACTTGCCTAGGCTCATGCGGCTTTTCGAGTCTGATGAAGGTCATCCTGACTTGAAGTCCAACACACTATCCTCTGTGCCACCTAGCTAGGAAAGTTATCAAGTAAGTGTTGGATTTTCATCAGAGATCCTTTCTGATCTTCCTCACTCTCACTTCCACTAGTCCACTGTCAGCAGTCTACCCACCATGACCCAGTGACTTCATGCGATTTTCAGGTATCTAAGGCTCCCACACTGGGATGGGTAGGCTCTCCCATGTAGTGGGCTGCTCTCCTGTGATGTGGTATCCACTGTTTGCCACTGCTATGCAGCAGCCTTCATCTACCCTCCTCCTCCACACCTCTGTTAAAATTTATCAGTCCTATTTTTATTCCTCCAAGAATTTGCTCAAGTGTTTTCCAAGGTGACATTTTAGCAGATACAAGTGCCTTCCTTCTCAACTCCTCCTTCCCCCTTCCTTTCCTGAGGAATTTATATTTTCAAAGTAGTTTTCTTAACATAAAGTATAACACCTACACACTCTCTACTCAAGATCTTGGACCTTCACTGTCTAACCCAAAGAAGCTATTAGTGAGTAGGAAGAAATTTCAAGCCATAGAGTGGGAAAGGCAACAATATAGAACACCAGCAATGATCCTTTGAAGTCACTGAGGCCTCGTAGGAGTCTTCAGCTCATTCACTCCAGATAGAGTGATCTTATCTTCAACTCAAACAATTAGGACACATAGTCTGACTAAGAATGTGCTTCTGGCAAAGTCTTGTTAAAAGTGTATTTTCTCTTCTTGACATCAAGACAGTTGCAGAAAATCAGGGACATATGGTCTCTGTAAACATGGATGACTTTGTCATCTGCCTATGGTGAGGGCCAGGTCAGTTCACAAAACATTCTTCTATTATCTCCTCCTAGATTCCAACATCCACATGAATATGAAAAACGGCTGACTGTCCTCAGGAGACAGAAGGGCCTGCACCTCATCCACAATTTGCATTTGCATGACATTTGAATCTTTCCAAATCAGGTTCTCATGGTAAACACAATCCTGCAGTGGGGTGCAGAAAGCTAGACAGAGTCTCTTGAGGGCACAGACGTTCTTTATGACCATTCCCAAGCTCCTTGAGGGGAACCTTAAACTATTTTTTCTCTCACCATAGTCCCCTGTTACAGTGATGGGCATGGAGGAGGCCACAACATTAATATGCATTGAATTGAATTGAAATGAGCTGTTTCTAGAAAAGGCATCCAGGCACTCCTGCCACAGGGACAGCTGTAGCACCTGTGTGTGGGGGAAGAATTTCTCTCACTCTGGCTTCTACAAACATGGACCAGGCCAGCATATGTTTATACTAGTCTGGTCCTCCTTGCCTAACCCCCCACAGTGAATTGGCTTTCTTATTTTGATGATTCTAGTGCAAATGAAACAGAAACATATGGAGTAAATTTCCTTAAAAATCACACATGATTTGACAAATGAATAGAAGTGTTTGGCAAAATGTGTTTAGAAGTCTCTTTTGCCTAAAAAGTTGGTGGAAAAATAACTGCAAGATGTCAAGAAACGCTAGGCATGGCCTTCTTTGCCTACCCTTAGCACTACATGATCAAAGACCACCAGTTTTAATTAATGCAGAATTCTATACAAGCTAGGAGAAAGCTTTCTAGTTATATCCAACAAGCAAATCCGAGCAGGGCAAATAAAATATTCTCTCACCAATGCTTTGGGGTTGTGAACAATTTGAGCCCTCTTTCAAATAGTGCCAGACTCCAAGAGGGAAATGACACGATTCATACCCATGTTTACAATAACAGAGACAAGAGTTTTAGGGAAAAATAAAATATTCCACTGAAGATTGAAATTTTCCCTCAAGCATCCCACAGGGATATGTATATTTAATCTGATCTGTGAGCTTAGACTTAGGAATCTCTTGGAAACTGGACTGTCCTACATTTTAGCAGCATGTTAAGAATATCTATTTGGTAACATTGTGTACCCAAGTTAGCACTGAAGACATTTCATCTAATTCTTAATAGTACAGATTAGGAGTTTCAGTTGAGTTGTCCACCCTCTGTGGAGTTTACAGAGTGAAATGGGCCTCTGTCTCCTGTGTCCATTTCAGTAAACCAAGGTTAGGACTCAAGGCATTAATCCTCTTATGATGCTAGAGCACATGGTTACTTCAAGGCCAACTCTGAGAAGGTTAACTCACTGGAAGATCACAGAAGTGATCTTTCCAGAGGACTTAACTCCTGCAACAATGCTGGGGCCTTTTGTAACACTAGTAAGAACTGGTCTAGTGTCACATTGCTAGAGAAGGTGGTCCATTTAACAGTGTCTGACCCCATCAATAGCTAAGTCTAGCAAAGACTACCAAAGTAAGTTTCTGGCCTACTATACAGTTTAACTACCTCCATTTCATCTCTATACTTTCATCAAAATGCTTAAGAAAATCCTTCACAATTTAAGACCAATAACTAATAAGTGTCTATGCCAAGAGATATACAATCAGTGATTAGTGGTTGTTGTCAATTAAAAAAAAAGCTTGGTAGTAAAAAAAAAAAAAAAAAAAAGGTGAATAGTGAAGCAAAAAAAAAAAAAGAGGCAGGTGGCAGCTTGCCTCTTGATCTCAAGTCTTTGGTCTTTGCTACATCCTTCAAAATTAAAGAAATATTGTTCCCCAAAGCTTCTTTCCCCTTTCAGTTTAGAACTCTGATTTCCAATTTGACCTCATAGACTATAGTAAGGTCTCCAAGAGGCTGCAGAATGATCCTCTGCAAAGGCCTGAGGAGATGACTTTGCTCACAGGTAAACAAGGGTCTTTGTGGATCACACAGGACATGAGCTATACTCTTAGGTCCTTTTATATCACCCTCCTTTCTAACTGTCAAGAGAAAGGATGTCAAGATGGATATAACTGAGGAGCCTGAAGATTCCTAAGGAAGGTTCCCACTTCGTCCCATGCTGTATACAAGCAGCCTTGGTAGTTCTTATTGATAGAATGGAATAAATGGAGAGTAAAAGGGAGAAACTAGATGATTATCCCAGTCATTCAGAATAGTCCTCTAGGCTGGGAAAAGAGTTAGAGGTTAGGACATTAATCTCTCATAATGCAGTCCTAGCCTTGTGGTCAGAATATACTTTAAAAAATCTAAGTTATCACTTTTATTTTATTTATTTTTAAGGCTAAGGATTATAAAGTTTTCACTGAGAGACACAGAAAAGAAAAAAAAAAAGATTGGGAGCCATTTCTCTGGAAGCTGAAGCATGGACAAAAAGCCAAGCAGAGAGAGTGAAAAAAGTGAAAACAAGTAAGGCTGGGGAGGAACAGGATTGGGAGGGGAAGTCAAACCAGTTAACAAAAATGGATCTGCCCCAATTTTTAGTGCAGAAGCAGGTGGGCAGGTGAAGTTGCAGGTGGATATGTTATTATTATCTACTTTCAAATCTGCTTTAATAGGAGATAAAATATGATTTAATGAACAAAAAGTACCAGGGAAATCCCCACATACCTTATACAAAGGGCAGATGAGTGTTGAATTAAAGTCCTTTATGGCAGTAATTACCAGTGATTCAAGAACCATCAATTATTGGCTACTCAACATCATCAAATAGAATTTTTTTAAGGCCCAACAATGGGAAATGTCCATTAGTGTTCCCTCTATTCTGTTTTCTAGGGAACGGTAAATATCCTGATATAATTGCGATCATCAATATGAATTGCATCCATCCTATAGCATCATGGAAATAGTGATTACCATATAGGGCAGGATATTTTATTAATTTTATACATTTGAGGAATGGCTAGAAATGATAACATGTTTTCTAGGTTAGAAATCAACATGAAGCCCACACACTTGCAGTTTCAAACCATTGAGAATTCAAATGGCAAACATTCAGAAGACTGCTCCTAAGACATCCAAAAAAAAGATGCTTCCAAAATTTGGGGATGAATTCATTGTCCGTGAATCATAAACATATGACTTAAACTTCCTTAAAAATTCATGCTTAGAATTTAATGAAAGCTGCACTTGGCAAAATGTAGCATGACTTTTGCCAGAGAGACAAGGTTTGAAGAAAGGCTGAGATGATTAGTTCACTGTAGTGTATTTGAGAAGTGCCCTTACCTGTTAACCAAGCTCTAGACAAAGGAAACATTCAGTATCTTTACTTTTCTGGGAAAGTAGTGTCCCAAGATAGAGTAGAGAGGTGGTTATAGTTTGTCTATAGTACTTACCCACCTCTTAAGTGCATCTCAGTTTTCTTCGCAGGCATCTATGGATAGCTATGGTACAGTGGATGGTGCAGCAGATCTGGAGCCAAGAAGACCCAAATTCAAATCTGGCCTCAGATGCTACCTAGCTGCGCAAGCCTGGGAAAGTCACTCAACTCATGTTTGTCTTAGTTCAGCACCCATTTCCCAGGGTTGTTGTGAGGATAAAATAAAGTAATCATTACAAAACTCTTAACACAGCGCCTGCCGCATAGTAAGTGCTATATAAATGCTAGTTGTCATTATCATCTTTATGACTGTTATTATCTATGGCTTGTGTCTTTCATTTCCTTATATCAGCTTCTCTTCCTCCTCTGAAAATTACCTGCCCTCTAATTCATTTCCTTAGGGCCAGACTGTTCCACTCCCTTTCCGAGGGGTTAATTAGACTAAATGATAGCTGAGGTAATTGTTAGGAATCCTGTTCAAATATCAGGAAGCTAATGGGGTTTTTACTCTCCAAAGTAACAAGTCTATTTTAATAGTGATTTTCTGGGCAAAATACCACTTCTTCGACTAGATTAGCATTTATTAAGCTCCTACTGTGTGCAAGGCAGTATAGTGGACAGGATAGAGAGCTCATGTCAGAATCAGTACCACCTGGATTGAAATCCTTCTTCAGACACACCACTATCTATGGAACCCTAAGCAAGTCGCTTAATTTTTTTCATGCCTGAGGCAAATTCTATGGTAAATTGAAGAACAGATACTGATCTGAATTGATAGCAGGAGTTTCCTCACTGTGTGTTCTGTACACTAATGAAATCACAGATCCAGACCAAAAAGCTTGGATTGGTTCCAACTGGGGTAAAATTGGAGATAAGAGAAGCTGGTAGAAGGCTATTAAAACAATTCAGGATGAAGCACTGCACCTGGAGTCAAGAAGACCTGAGCTCAGATCCAGACTTAGATACTTACTAGCTGAATGACGTTGGGCAAGTCACTTAACCTCTGGCAGACTTAGTTTCCTGATTTGTAAAATAGAGATAATAATATCTATCTCCCAGGGTTATTATTACAAGGGAAAAAAGAATGAGATGATTGTTTAAAATCTCTTTTCAAATCTTAAAATGATATAAAAGTCCATTATTAAGATCATTATTATTTACCATCTACACCTAGGTGAGAAGTAATGAGGATCTAAAAAAAAAGGTGGAGCATCATCAGTGAAGAGGAGGGAAGAGATGCAAGTGATAGTGTCCAAGTGGAATCCACAGAACTTAGCAACAGTTATATGAATGAATTTAAGAGGTAAGGGAGAAAAGAGTTAAAGAAGACTTTGCAGTTTTAAGCTTAAATGACTAGACTGACAACATTGCCTTTTGGAAACATGACCATCAATAATAGCTTATTATCTATTATATATATTATATATGATATATAGTATTTTTATATTACTTTAAAGCTTGCAATGTGTTTTCCAGGTACTATCTCATTTGATCTTCACAAAAGCCTTTTAGAGAGGTGCTATTATTATCTCCAGAGGGGTAGCTAGGTGGTGCAGTGGATAGAACACCAGTGGGGGAGTCAGGAGGACCTGAGTTCAAATCTCACCTCAGATACTTGACACTCACTAGCTGTGTGACCTTGGGCAAGTCACAACCCCAATTACCTCATCCTGGGTCATCTCCAGTCATCTTGATGAATATCTGGTCACTGGATTCAGATGGCTCTGGAGAAGTGAGGCTGGTGACCTGCACAGCCCTCCCTCACTCAAAACAAAGTCAAGTGCAAGTCATGTCATTATTTCTCTGATGGCATGGTCTTCTTTGGCAAGGAAGGATGAACACATGATAAATTATTATCTCCATTTTATGGACAAAGAAACTAATGCTAAGGGATTAAGTGCTTTGCCTAAGTTCATACAGTTAGGTAGTGTCAAAGCCAGGTTTTTCTGACTCTCCATCCATCCCAGAAGATGGGGAGTCCTGCTTTCTTCACCTGGTAAGTTTGAGATGCTGGTGAGAAATGCATAGGAGATAGTTAAACATGGAGAACTAGAGGACAGAAATGAGACCAAAGACAGAAATATAGATCTAGGAGTCATCTTTGTAGATTTGGTCTTTTGAGTCATGGGAGTAGCCAAGAGAAAGCCATCAGTGGGAAAAAGAGAGGGTTTGTGCCTAATGATGTGAATTTCAGGTATATAGAAAGGAAAGGGGAAGCTATGACAGGCAAGAGAAAGGATTATTTGGGACTGTTTGGGATCTTCAAGCACCCTTCAAATTATGCTATGTAAGGAGACAATTATTTGGCCCAGGGGCAGGGAGCCTGTGGCCTTGAGGCTACATGTGGCCCTCTAGGCCCTCAAGTGTTGCTCTTTGGCTAAATCCAAATTTCATGGAAGAAAGGCTACAGGTCCCTCCCTCCCTCCTCCCCCAATGTGGCCTGTAGATTGTCCTAGGTTTTCCTGTTACTAGTAGAAGAGCAGGCTCCCTTTCATTTCTTACCATATCCTGATTTATGTTGCTTTCTTTTCACATTCATGTTCTTTTCCTTAGCCAGATTGTATGCTTCTGAATAGCACAGAGTGTGTCTACACCACTTTGGATTCCCAGTTCCTAATATAGGGTCCTCCACCTGATAGACCTTCAATATACACCAATAAGTAAATATTGTGTAAATATGGTGAAGGTCATAATAATATGAGACCATCATATCCCCATACTTGTGTGGACTCTGCATAAGGCCTTCCTTTCTGCTGGTCCTTGAAAATGGGTGTTGGGAACAGATACAGGTCTTAAAGGATACTTAAACTATCCTAGAGACATAGGAGAAGCCTACAAAGAGTCTCTTTCAAGGAAGTAGAACATTGTTTCCTCCCGCCTTCTGCAAGAAGTCTTTGCTGATCCCCTTAATACTAATTAATGCCTTCATTCTGAGATTATTACCAATAATACCTTGTTTATATGTAGTTGATTTCATGTTATCTCCTCCATTAGAATTTGAGCTCCTCAAAGACAGGAACTGTTGTCTTTCTTTGTCTATCCCCAGCACTTAGTATAGTGTCTGGCACACAGTAGGTGTGTAATAATTGCTTGTTAACATAACTATACCTTTCACTTTATTCTCTTATTCTAGGAAGTTGAGTTGTGATATCCGAGAACAGAGTAACTCAAGGCATTTTTTTAAAAAATGTTTGAATTATTCACAATGGAAGACCTTGGAAAAAAATCTACTATGAAAGGCAACATTCTGTAGTATCAACAAGGATAGCCCATACTTTTCAAAAAAGTTGAAAAAAGTTCTCTCTTTTTGGAGAATATAACCATTTTCTCCCTTCTCACACCACAACTCAGATCTCTGGCCCTTGGCCTTGTTTTGGAACATGCTGCCTGATTACTACTGCATCCCCTGAAACCTAGATCCTTTGTGGCTGTTACTTCTACTCCTTGAAGACATCTGTGACTCAAGAATGTAATTCTGGGAGATTAAACCGAAGGTATCCAGACAAAAAGGACTGTCTCCTACAATTGTCAGGAACTGGGGAGAAGGGGAGAAAGCACAGGGAGATGGGATGGAAGGATGTTAATTTCCAACCACAAGAGAAATAGTTACCTGTGAAATTGAATTATAAAGTATTTGTAGCATTGTATCACTATTTTATTTCTCAGAATTACTTTATTCACACTTTTCCTAACCTGAAGGTCTTTCCTCCCTTTTTACCATATATAATGCATGTTTTAGTGTAGGAATTTTCCTCATATGGGAAATATCAAATTTCATATCAATGAAATCTCATGTTCAATCGAGTCCCTGTCACTGTCCCTATCTGGGTCACCATCATATAATCCCAGAGTCTTGGAGTTGGAAACAAACCTTAGAGGCTAAATAAATGAGCCCATATCTGAACACAAATCCCCATACAACTTACACAAGTAGTGATAATTATTCTTTTTATTTTTTTGAAAAAAGAACAGTGCAGGGAAATTTACTGCTTCCTCTATTACTAAGTTTTTTCCTTAGATCAAATCTAAATTTGCCTCTTTGCTCTTTAGTCATTGCCCCTAGTCCTGTCTACTGAAGTCACAAAGAACAAATCTAATCCCTCCTTCACTGGGTAGCCTTACACATACTTAAAGACAGATGTTATCAACACCCCTCAAATGTTTTCTTCACCACCTTTCTGTGCTCCTTCAGCAACTTTTTATATGAAAGGAATGTGAGATCCATTGCCCAGTAGGTGCTTAATATATTTTTAGATGGATTGCTGAATTAAATCTAAACCCTACTCGTACTTTAAGACCTAGCTTAATCTCTACCTCTTCCAAGAAGGCTTCCTGAATCACTCCAGTCCACACTAATATCGTCCTTTTTCTGAACTGTGATAGCACTTAAGTGTCCACTAATACAACATAATTTGGTATTTAACTGTTCTTTCATTATTACATGTGGGTTAATTCTCTCTCCTCCACTTAGGGTGAGGATCTTATCCTTCTTTTAAATCCTCCCCAGCATATAGTTCAGTGTTGAGCAAATAGTAGGCACTCAGTAAACACATGTCAATTGTTGATTGATTATTTGGAAGAGGCTTTTGTAGTGTGAGCAGCTTCTGTCATTCTAACATGTTAGACAGGCTACTACTACCGGAAGGATAGAGTTCACCAATGAAATCATTAACTATTTGCAGAGCAATCACCAGAAACTGAGAAAGAGAGAGCGATGTCATGATTTTAGAGTTATATCCTTAGAAATTATGTAATCGTAGCAATAATTCATATTTACGAGTACTTTGAGGTTTACAAAGTGATTATTATGCCCATCTTGTGAATAAGGTTATTGAGGCTCAAACAGGTTAACTTTCTTGATGGTGGCCATATACCTAAGAAGCATAAGAATATGGATTTTTGAGCCAATGATCCTGACTCTTGATTTTCTTGTCTTTTTTTTCTTTCTTTTAAAAAATTGATCTCTTTTATGTTTTTAATTTTATTTCAAAATATTTGACATTACTTTCACACCCCAATCTCCCCAGTCTTAGCTCTTGAAAGAAAGAGGTATGATGAACCAAAATAATAGATTATAGCTTAAACTTCACTCTGAACCTATACAATACCACCCCTCTCCCCAAAGAAGGAAGTATATTTCATCTTTAGATGAAATATAGAATTTAAGATTAGTGATTATGTGGATCATTGTAAGGATGTCTTTCAATGCAGTTTTCCTTTATATTACCATATCTTAGCCCTTAGTAATTGTTGTTGTTATGGATTGATTGGTTGGTTGAAACAGAAACAACAATCTATTGAGGACATTGTTGCTGATTTTATAAAATCATATTTTTTTAAACTGTGATTTGTGAAATGTCCATAATGGCATATTGAAAGATCACTATGGGTGGGGGCTGGAGTTTAGGATGAGGTGTATCAATGACACTTCTTGAATAAATCCAATTCAACATTTATATTGGCCTATATGATTGTGCAGTAAGAAGTAATGAAGGAGATAGTTTCAGAAAAATCTGAGTAGTCATGTATGAGCTGATGCAAAGTGAAGTGAGCAGAACTAGAAAAACATTGTATACAATAACAGCAGTATTGTCATGATGATCAACCGTGAAAGAGTTAGCTACTCAGACCAATTCAATGATCCATGACAAATTACAAAAAATTCTATCTACCTCCAGAGAGAGAAAGGATGAACTCTGATGGCAAATTGAAACATATTCTTCCACTTTTTAATGATATAGCTAATATGGAAATATGTTTTGCATGATTTCTTATATATTATGGACATTGTATTGCTTGGTGTTTCAATGAGTGCAACTGGTGGAGAAAAGAGAATTTGGAACAAAAAATAATAATTAAAAATAATTCAATTAAATTTTAAAATATAAACAATATTATTTTAATAAAATCCTGGAACTGCCCTAGAAGTTCCCAGAGCTATCTGTGTGAACTATTGATGTACCATAACCAGAGCTGACTTACACTCTGCACTCCAGGGTATTTGTAAGAACAATTGCATGGATATACCCTGGGTCACTTTCCTGTTGAAGCTCTGAGAATAAGATGGCTCCTGAACTTTGCTGTCATACAAATAACCAAAGTCAAGTTCCAAAGTTATTGAGATTACACACTTTTGTAAAGATTATGTTTGTCGATCTTTTAAAGTTCTGTTGCAAATGTGTAATAAGACCCTTCTGGGACAAATTTCCACTTTTCATTTCATGGGAGTATTGCAAAAGTATTTTAGGAAGGAACTGACTCACACCACTAGGAATCAACATCCAAGGCATTCATACCATTAACAGTGGCAAATAAAGGTCCATGGTGCCTCACAGGCACCAACATTTTGGGAGCCATTCCTTGTAGTATGCATTATTTTAACAAAAATAAACCTATGAAATAATAATAATTTCATGCTGAACAAATTAAAGATTGCAACACTTTGGGAAAATAGATGTTTTGTTTGCTAAGTTGTTTTTAATAATTCAAATACTATTTTAAGATTTAACTATCAAAATGACCCATTAATACCTCCCTATTTTGGAAAAAAATGTATAAAGAAAGAAAATTATAAATTTTCAAAAGAAAAACTACATCTGGAAAATATAAAAAAAGTTTCAATTGCATGCTTCTACTTCAAGAATCTGTAGTAAAATGTGACATTTCTATATCTTAGTAGATGACACAACAGATTGAAATGAACAAACATAATGATAATGTTAAAGAACACATGAGAAAAAATCTTATTAAATAAAATCAAATTTTCATAAGGTAACAATATTTTAATTATTAATTATAATTATTTACAAATAAAACAAGAAAGTCTTGCATGTTAATAACACTACTAAGTGTGATATTGGAGGATATACCTGGTAGAAATTAGGGACAACCATGTGAGAATCAGTCTTGAAGTTGGTCCTGGAGGCTGTGGCAAGGAATTTGGATGGACCCTGAAACTAAAGAGGTGGTGACCAATGAAAGAACATACCAACCAGCTAGAGCATGTCCTCCTCTTACAATCACTGTTTCTGATGAGTCCTCAAAGACTCAGTCCCTAAATCTGTGGAAGAAGATTGATGGGCACAGAGGTCAGGAGACATATGAATAATGTGAAACCTGTTGTGCCTCTTCTAAACCTGAGGACCCCTATATGTAATGTCTACTGTACCTAATGGCTAACTCAGAATTGACTTTTAGAACTCTCTTACAGATCAGTGGCAGACTTCTCATGTTATTGACAAGGAATTAGGATATTACAAGGAAGAGGAAATATCATTTCATCTGGACTCAGTGATTATAACACTTCAATTGAAAATTATATTCTTGGGGGTGGAGGAGATAAAGATGAGCTTAAGTACTTAATCAGATATAAATATCCAACTACGACAAAGTACCTATTTGGTATAGAGCATTGTCCTAGGTGTAAAGTTTAGTTTAAACATGATTCCTTCCCTCAAATATTTCTCAAATTGAAAGGCGAATAAGACTTCAAAACAGACCATAGCATCACATGATAATTGTTTTTAGAAAATTGCCTATGAGGTTAAACTGAGATCTGTGTGGGAAGGTATACATTCATACACACATTTACTGTCTCAGTTAAAACCTAAGGGTGAGGTGATGATGTCTAACTATATGTCATTAGTAAGGAACATAGCACCCAGAGAGACAACATGGTGGCAGAGTAGATAGAAAGTCAGCCCTTGAATCCTTCGGAAGATCTGATTTCAATCCCTACTTTGACATATACTACCTATGTAAGATGAGGTGAGGATACTTAACCACTCAGTGCCAGGAATAACTCTCTAAGACTGTAAGTTTTAGAACAGTTGCTGATCCGCATTGATAGAAAAATTGCCTCTTACTGGGGAATGAAACCACAGATCCAGACTGGGCAGGGGTGGAGTGAAATACCTATATCCAGAGCCTGTAGGCAATCAATGGCCAGTTGTTCTTGTTGAAGGCAAGGTCTTTGAGAAGTTTGTACTTGCCCAGCTTTTCAACAGCTAAGTTGTTGGATATGCTACTGCTGATGCTAAAAAAATTATTACTCAATTAGGGTTATTCTGAGTTTAGCACCAACAGTTTGAAATTTCTATTACTTCCGGAATTTCCGAACAGGTCACAGGAACGGTGTCCACTGAAAGTTCTGATTGTACATTTCTCTTTTATAAATAATGAAGGCATTATCATGTCTTTCCCCAAACTTTTCTCCTATTTTTCTTATGATCAGGGCATTTAAAAAATTTGCCTATAAACTTAAAAGTGAAGTTGCAAATGTTGAGTTTCTGAATTATCTACCTGATTGGATTGTGTCAGAATGATGTAAAAATATTGACGTAAAATGTAAGATGACCCACCTCTTAACGATGATCTAGCATTAATAACAGGAAATCAGGATGGTTTGGCTCTTAAGCTAGGTGTGGAGAGTATGAGCAGTGCAATGTCATGGGAGCCATTCACAAAACATCAGTATGAAATAACTAAGCATAAAATAAGAGAGAAATCTCATCATTCCAGAAGGCATTCATCACATTATCTTGACCATAATATTAGGTATAACACATCTGGGAGTGATTTACTTGAAGGATTACTTTTACTTATTATTATTTTTACTTGAAAGATTATAAAAATTGTCTGATAGCTTAGAACTGATCATGATATTTGAAAGACTATAAAGAACTATAGCACCTATTAGGTTATTTGGCATAACTAGCCAAAGGTTCCATGAAATTTGACAAGAAAGTCTTGGTAAAAATCTAAATTGCTTTTTTTTTGTATGACCAATCTAAGGGAAAAACTTAACTGAAATGTACTCCTCAAAATAGATTGAAATGGCATTCGTTTAATTTCAAACTTTTATTGCAGCAATCACAACTCTGTGCTAGTTATTTGAACCATGAAGATTGACGTCATTTTTGGTAAATAATGACTCTTGACTTGGCTATGATGACTTTAAGAGATTTGTAAATAGACCCCTTATCAAAACTGTCATCATCATTTCTCATCACCTTGTAAATGGATTGTCAGGCATAAAGTATACTCAATATTAAAACATCATCTAAAGCAAATTATTGGAGGACATTGGCCAACAGAGCTTATCGAATGTTTTATTACCCAGCACACTGTGTTGCATTTAGCAAGAGAGTAGACTTGCTTGAACTACTACTGACCAAATTTATGTCTACCCTCTCCACCCAGATTTAATATGCCTCACAAGGCAAATATTCACATAGTCTCAATTCTTTTCTCTCTGTACTTACTCCACTCAATGTTTACCCCAAGAGTGAGTCTTTTCTAGGAGTTTAGGATTAGATAGATGATAGTCACTGGAATTGGGTTTTGGGGATTGTCATATAAGTCTACAGTGCAGATGGGCTACTATGTAATTGCCATATTGACCAGTGATGGAGCCATCCCTACCAGGATATTTTGACAACAGCAATTCATTTATGGACATCTGAGATTCACATTTGGGAAGAAGATAGTATGACAGGGTGGACCGAGTGTGTGATTTAGAATCAGGATTTGAATACTATCTTAGACACTTAATAGATATGTGATCATGGACAAATAATTTCAATTCTCAGAATTCCGTTTGAAGGAATGGGCATAACAAGACTCATGTTTTCTGCCCTCACTGGTTTGTAATGAGGATAGAGCTTTGTGAAAATTAAAACCTTATTGTAAAAGTGAGTTACAATGGTTATAGGTACACTTCCTGACAACTCATCAGGTCTATAAAAGGGAAGGAAACAGAAAGTCCTCTTTGGATATCAAAACTGTTCTTATGGAATCACCTCCTATCTCTATATCCACAGGTACAATAAAACAGAAGTTATCTAGAAAATGATATCTTGTTGTGGCTTCATAGGATCATAGATTTAGAGCACTGGGAGAAATCAGAGTCATCTAAATAACCAGCCAGCTTTATAGATGAGAAAACTGAGGCCCAGAAAGAGGAAATGATTTTGCCAAGATTATTCATGCAGTAATCATCAGGCTGAGAATAGAAAGAATGAGGTCCCTGGATGTGATGATTAGGATGTCCTTAGTGATCACAGAAAGAATATTTTCTGTAGAATGTTGGGAGGAGAAGCCAGATTGTATGGAATTTACAGTGAAAATGACTAGGACTTACCTAAGACTTACATGGCACTTCTATTTTCTTATACTTTCAGTATATATGAGAGACAAAAGAGAAAAAATCTATTTAAAAGTAGACATAATCTTTGTATTTTATTTTTGAGATTTGAATCCAGCTCCCCTTACTCTTTTCCACTCATAAACCACATTGCCTCTTGGGGCAGGAGTGTGGTTGGAAAGCATGAGAAGGACAGATGTTATGTTTGCCAAAGGACACTCTGGTACGATGTTAGTGTTTTGTTATTTTTGAGTTCTTTTATTTGTGTGTGCTGCAGTGGTTTGGGATTGGGGTTTGCCCAGGGTAGTTTCACAGAACTAAAGGATTATCATGCTGAAAGATTGCTTGTTCCTGGCCTGCTTTCACTGTTACCAACAAAACAACACTCTGGGCTCTTTGAAGCAAGATGTGCAAGACATATGACAATACTCTGTGCCCAGTACATGATGTCAGGAAGAAACCTCGGCCTCTCTTCAAACCTGGTCCAGTCTGTGATGCCTCAGACTACCTCTCCCTCTGTCCCAGTGGCTTTCTTCTCCCTTTGGCGATGCTTCCATTCCTATATCCTTTTTTTTTCCAGTTGATGAGTTGCTTCCCAACTTCCACTTGAGGAAGTATTCACACCAGCTTCTTCAAACCAGGATTAGCCCATGGCACCACAGAACTCCTCTCCACTGCACTCCCACTTTTCAATTGTTTTTGTTTGCACTGTCTTCTCCAGCTGGAATATAAACTTCCTGAGGTCAGGGACTATTTTTCTATTTGCTTGTCTTTGTATCAGCAATATTTAGCACAGTGGTATTCTCCTATAAATGCTTCTATCTATCTATCTATCAGACAGAGGTATATATCATGAAGCTTTAACTGCCCTCCCAACAACCTTTGGCTAAAGCAAGAGAAAAAAAAATCAAAGTGTAGTTTTATCACAAAGCATAAGATTATTATTTTCGTTTTTATTCTCTTTCTCCTTCTCTTCTCCTTTCCTTTCTTTTCCTTTCCTTCCTTATTTTTTTCTCATGTATATATAGCATGGTTACAAAGCTATCTCTCTTTTCTGGGATGCTTTTGGAATATCCTTCTTATCTTTTACTTAAAATTCATCATTGACACTTTCTTCTTTTTTTTCTTCATCATCATCATCATCACTACACATCTCTTCCTCTAAATTTTCCCTTACTCCTCCAAATCCTCTATTGTAACAAGCAAGCCTGGTCATGTAAAACAAATCCACAGGTTGTTTGTGTCGGAAAACATATATCTGTTTCATCACCTGTAGTCTGTTAGCTCTCTCCATGAAGAGGAGAGAAGGATGCTTCATTCCAGGTCCTCTGGAATCATGGTTGGTTATTGCATTATTCTAAGTTCTTAAAACCTTGAAATATATTTTCTTTATAAAGTTTTAGTTGTTGTGTAGATTGTTTTCTTGGTTTTACTAGCCTCACTATGCATCAATTCATGAAAGCCCCCAAAGGTTGTTGTTGTATCTATTCTTTCTCCATAGGTGGTACAGTGGATAGAGCACCAGTGCAGAAGTCAGGAGAACCTGAGTTCAAATCTCACCTCAGACACTTGACACTCACCAGCTGTGTGACCTTGGGCAAGTCACTTAACCCCAGTTGCCTCATCCTGGGTCATCTCCAGTCATTCTGATGAATATCTGGTCACTGGATTCAGATGGCTCTGGAGGAGAAGTGAGTCTGGTGACCTGCACACCCTCCCTCACTCAAAACAAAGTCAAGTGCAAGTCATGTCATCATTTCTCTGATGGCATGGTCTTCTTCGGCAACAAAGGACAAACACACACAACATCATAGTACTCCATTACATTCATATATCATATTATTTTCAGCCATTTTCTCATGAAGAGGCACCACCTCAATTTCCAGGTCTTTATTATAACAAAAAAGGTGCTGCTATGAAAAAATTTTGTAATTATGGGTCATTTGCCTCTTTCTTTGATCTGTTTGGGGGGAATGTGTCTAATACAGTTGTTAGTGGTTCACAGTGTATGCACAAATTGTGATCAGCTGATTATAGTTACAAATTACTTTCTAAAAGGGTTGAACTGATTCACAGTTCTATCAACTGTGTCTTATTATGCCTACCTACCCAAATTCCTCGAACAATCTTTTTTCAAAAATCACTTTTGCAAATATGATGGCTGTAAAGTGGAACCTCATTTTTTAATTTTAGTTTTCTCTTATTATTAGTGACTTATGGCATTTTTTGATATGGTTGTTGATAAATTAATTTCTTTTTTTTCGAGTGCTGCTCGTTCATATTATTTGACCATTTATCAATTGGGGAAATGACTTTTTTTTACACATTGGACCCAAATCTCAATGTATTTTGAATATTAAATATTTATGAAGGATAGCTAATGCAAATATTTTTCTCTAGTTTACTGTTTCCCTTCTCAATTTAACCTTATTGATTTTTGTGCAAAAGCTTTTCAGTTTTATGTATTCAGATTTGTCCATTTATCTACGGTGATATTCTTGATTCCTTCTCTGGTCAATTATTTTATACCTCTCCAGTGTTGTGGAAGATAACTCCCCCCTTCTTCTTTGAATTTGTTTAAGATATAATCTTTGTATATTTAGGATATATATCCATTTATTGATATCTTGTGTTAGAGGTTAACTGAAACAATTTCTATCAGAGTGCCTTCTCATTTGTCAAGTTTTTGTTAAACAGTGAGTCTATATCCCAGTAACTGAGCTCCTTAGTCTTACCAACCACTAGGCTGCTATATTTCTTGGAGTATGGATCTAGTGTTCCTAATTTGTCCAACTGCTTGATATTTCCACTGTTTTAACCAGTATTAAATAATTATCATGCTTACTACTTTGTAAGAGTTCGAAATCTGATAATGCTAAGTCTATTTCCTTCCTGCTTTGGTTCGTTGTTTCCCTTGAGATTCTCGACTATTTTTTGCTCCAGGTAAATTCTTATTAGGGGTATTTTTTTAAACCTTGTTAAAGTAAACTTTTGAAAATTTGATTTACATAGCATTGACTAAATATATTTATGTAACTGCCATTTTTATTATATTGACAAAAATCAACATTGAGTCATTAATACATCTCTGATTATTTGGATATATATTTCTATAAAATGTTTTAAAGTTATATTTAGGCAATTACTTTTTATGTCTTGGTAAGTGGACTCCAGATACTTCATATTTGCTATGGTGATGTTGGATATTGTATCTTCTTCTGTCTCTTCCTGCTGTGTTTCATTGGTCCCCCATTACTTTATATCCTGTGACTTTGCTGAAATAAATTAATAATTACTTTAATTACTATTTGTGAATCTCTAGGTATTTTTAACACATCATATCATCAACAAAAGTGATGATTTTGTTTTATCTTTTTCTATGTTTATTCATTTAATTTTTACTTTTCTTATTGTTATAGCTCCCATTGCAGGACCTATAGCAAATAATAGTCATGAAAATAGACATCCATCCTTTACCCTGATTTTACTGGAAAGGCTCTATAACAGATAATACCAGTTCTTCATTTTAGAAATACTATTTATAACTCTTAAGAAAAAGGGTTTAAAACTTTTTTAAACCCTTAAGAAAAGTATTTGTTTATTAATATACTTTATGACAATTCTGACAGAAATTGCCATTAATTTTATAATATTGTCTGCATCTATTACTATAATTGTGTTCTTATTAATATGATCTAGCATGTCTGTAACTTTCTATTATTAATCATACCATGAATTTAACATTATCACAGTATATAATCTTTTAAAGATGTTGCTATGACCTCTTTACTGATATTTTGTTAATTTTTTTTCATTTATATTCATTCAAGATCCCTTGAATTTCTTTCTCTTCTTTGTCTCTCCTTGGTTTACTTATTAAGACCACATTGAAATAATTTGGTAATTTTTTTTTTATTTTTGCAAACAGCTTATATAATGTTGGATTAAATTGTTCCTTGATTATTTCAGTGCATCCATCTGATCCAGGGCTTTTTCTTTTGAGAGTCTATTTATACATTGTGCAATTTCTTTTTTCTGATATTGAGTTATTTAAATTCTCCATTTCTTGTTCTGATAAGCTAGGTAATTTATACTTCTATAAACATTAATCCATTTCATTTGAAATATTATTTTTATTACATAATTGATCAAAATAGTTTTAACAATTTTTTTTACTTTATCTTAATTTGTTATAAATTCTATTATTTTTACTTTTGATATTAATAATTTGATGTTTCTTTTGAAAAATGAAGTTTAGCTAACTACATGCTTTCCCAAGTCTTTTTTTAAAGCTCCTATTTTTATTTACTAATTCAACGTTTTGCTCTATGTTTGGTTTCATTTTTGCTAATATCTATTTTGAGTTTCTAGGTTTTTTATTTTTTAATATTTAGTTAGAGTTATTTGATTTATTGCTCTTCTAGTATATTTTAGTTGCATAACCAATTCATTGATTTGTTCTTTCTCTCTTTTGTTGGTGAAAACATTTATATATAATAATTCTCTCCACTAAAGACCATTTTGTCTCCATCCTACATTCTTAGTATTTTCTTTTAATACAATTACAATTGTTTCTATGATTTATTCATTAACCAACCAGTTCATTAGGGTTAAGTAACTTAGTACCTTTTTAATGTATGAATTTTTTTCAAATACCCTATATTGCTTAATTTTTTTATTGCCGTGGTTATTAATTTCTTTATGTATGGCCACTTTTGGTAAATGTTGCATGAATATCTGAGAGAGCCATATATCCTTTTCTATTTTCATTTAATAATCAGTAGAGATTTCTCATATCTAAATTTCCAAAAGTTCTATTCAAGTCCTCTACTTCTTTCTTATTTTATTGTTAGATATGTCTGTTCTTTTGGTTGGCCAACTATTTAATTTTTTTCACTGTTTCTCTATATAAGTCAATCAAAATTTCCTTTAAATTCTTATATTCTGTATCATTCAGTGAGTGTTTATTATTGATAACATTTTTGTCCATGGTGCCTTTGAACATAATTTTTTCCTGTTAATCTCTTTTAATTATATCTGTTTTTATTGTTGTCCTACATGATTACTCTCAGAGTTACTATCCCTGTTTTTTTTTTTCCCCTAGTTCATTTGAAACAATAAATTCTGCTCCAGATTTATTTTTGGCCTAAAGACTTTGTGAATCTTTATGCTTCAAGTGTATCTCTATAAATTAAACATTGTGGGGGCTTCCTTTCTTATCTATTCTATTACTCTCTTACATTTTATTGATGAGTTCATCACATTCATACTTATACTTATGACTGTGAATTATGTATTTTTTCTCCATCATATCACCTTAAACTTTTTTTTCCTTTTTTTGTCCTTTCCTCCTTTACAAGAATAAGACTGGCTAAGGAGAAGGAATTTGATCAAAACTAATGATTTATAAAATGATTTTATAAGATAATGATATATAATGGAAGGAAACTTTTACTGAACCACCCCTTTTCCACTCTCCTTTCCTACATCCTGATTATTGACCTTTCTTTTGAAATGCCTACTCAAGATCCACCCCTTGAAGTAGGTTTGTTTTGTCTTTGATTATTCTCTCCCAGACTTTACCTCTCCTCTTCCCACTGCTGGGCCTCCCAAGTCCAGGTACTGTTGTGAGCTCCTGTCCCCTATGGGGTCTCTAGTTCATATGCTCCTGAAGGATTTTTAGGCTGTTTATTTGACCTTTTCTGGCTTTCCTGGGAGGACAAGTCTTGAAGTTCTTGAAGCATTTTCAACTTCTGCTATCCTCTTCATAAAATCTTGGGCTGGATAAAGAGCTAACTGATGTTTCTCTTTGAATTTCTTGGTTATTTTTCAATCCAGTGCTTCTTTATATTATGTCTGGAGCACATGTAGGAAACCTGGCCTCTTCTTAAATCTTTCATTCTGCAATCTTAACTGGAATCAAGCTTTGTCTCCTTTATATCTAATTAAAGTAAGTGGCAGTTGAACAGCTTGCCCTATATGACCCCATCACTCAGTGCAGGAGCAAAATTAGAGCCCAATGTGCCTGGCTTTATTCCTGTCCTGTGTCCACCAGGCTGCTTTCTCTGATATCTTTTTCCTCATGAAAGCATCTCACAGCCTTTTCTTCCCAGCAATAGTCTCAAAGTTCTCCCCTCATACTGTCTTCTTTTTTTGACAGCACATGTAAACACAATTCGTTTTCTTTTTCTTAAGAAAGAGAAAAGAAAGCAAGTTAGTTAAAAGAGGGGGGTAGATGGAAAAACGAATGAGTATTGCCAGACTTCTGACAACCTCCTTTATCTCTAGTTCCTTCTGTCTTGACTGACACTTGACTTATCAGGTGGGGGAAAATTTAGACTTGGAAAATGTGCAGTATGTGCACAGTGGCCTTTCATCCTCAGCTCCTCTTTTTCTATGACATAGAAAAAGTGTTTTTGCTTATGGCAAAGAAAAAAAATCCCTGAATTGTTGATAAGTGACTTTTTTATCTTCTCCTTGATATTGACACAATGCAGGAAACTCAGTTGTTACATTTTCTAGTTTTTCTTTCCTCTCATTGATCACCACTTCAAGAAGTCCAAACCTATGGGACTTCACATAGGCTTATCAGCTAAGCATGCCACCAGTACCTTGTTCTTAGATGCGATTACATTTATAAGCAATGACATTTCCCAATCTTTTAGCAAATGTCTTAAAACATAGCACCTAAAGATTTTTCTGAGGACCTGCAGAGGATGCTGGAAATTTGCTTTTGTTTTTCCAAAGTGGAAGATAAGAATCGCAGGTCAAACTAGTGTGAATTCTAAGGATGTCTTTAAGACCCAAAGACATATCCACTAGCAGAGGATTCAAGAGAAGGAGGTAAAGAGATGAATAGAACTTGGCTCCCCTATGCCCAGAATGTGCTTCCTCTCTGAACCTCTACCTCTTGAAATCCCTCACTTGTTTCAAGGCTCCGTGGGTGCCACCTCCTACATGAGATTTTTCTTGATGTGCTCCAGTTCTTTGTTAGTAATCTGTTTCCCCATACCCCCTCAGCTTAATTATTTTGGTATTTCTGTCTGTCTTTGTTCCTGTCTTTGTTCCTGTCTTTGTCTGTCTCTTTCCCTGTCTCTCCGTTTATCCATGCATATATATTTTCCTCCCACTAGAACATAAGCTCAATGAGGTCAAGAAGGACATTTTGTTCTTTATTTTATCTTTAGTTCTAGCAGAACGCCTGAAACAGTTTGAACTTTTTAATGGCTGGTGAATTGAATTACAAGCAAAGAATCTGAGATGTGAGCCAGTAATTCTTGGAGGTGTATTCAAAACACTAGCAGGATCTGTGATTCAATAGATATAAGCTTACAGCTAGAAGAGTTAATGGGTCATTTAGGAGAAATACCTCATTTAACAAAATTGGCAGCACCTAGGTGAGTAGTAAATAGAATTCTGAACTCAAAGGTCTATATGTGAATACTGTCTCAAACACATATCTTGTGTGATCCTGGGCAAGACACTAGCCTCTTTCAGGTTTGATTACTTTTTCTGTGATTGGGAATAATAAGAGAATTTACATCCCAGGGTTTTTCTAAAGACCAAATATTTCAGTGAACACTGATCCCCCTCACTTTTCAGGATACCCTTTGTCCCTTTGTCCCTTTCACTGGCTTCTCTTCAACTCAACTAACATAATTTTTTAAAGTTTGTTAAATGTCCATTGTGGAATCTTTTTGCCCATTGAATGACAGTGTGCCTTCTCTCTGTTATATTATAGATCTCTTCCAATCTTGTGTCTTCAACTCTCACCCATATTTCAGGTATGCTGTTTCAGTCCTCTTCCCTGAACTTTGTTCTTAGGTCTCAAATTGACTTTTCACCTGAATTTCCCATTCCAACTTCAGACTTGACACTTTTAAATTTACTTTCTCATATTTCCTCTAAATAAGCTTCTCTTTCAGACTTGCCCTATTTCTAGCTCTTAGTAAAACCACATCAAGCACAGTAACAGGTGCAGGGAAAAGAAGCAGACAGAACACCTGTGCTGGACATAAGCTGGGTCTTCTACACTGATGGAGGCTCCAATTAGGCAACATTATTTATTTGCTAAAGAAGAAATGAATGTTTCTCTGGGGTATTTTCCTCAAACAAATAAATACAGTATTTACAACACTCTTCTGAGAAAAAAACCTATTGTTACCATTTGAAAGATAGAGAGAAAGAGACAGGGAGAGAAAGAGACAGAGAGAGAGAAAGAGAATAAGAAAGGGGAAAGGAAAGAAGGAAGGAAGGAAAGGGAAGAAGGAAAGAAATTATATTTGCATAAATATATCTATATTACTATATCTGTACATATATTCATATATCTGACCTTAATATTGCTTATGAACTCCATTTCCACACTTGCAATTGCCTACTAGATATAGGTAGATATATCTTAGGTTTACAGATGAGAAACTAAGTGAGTCACAGGAAGAATAAATAACTTGCCCAGGATTACACAGCTCATGCCAAAGATAAGATCTGAATCCACATCCTTCTAACTCCAAGTCCATACCTACAATTCCCATTGGCTTCTCAAATTAAAAAAAAAAAAATAGACCCATTGTCTTCTCCTAGCCATGCAACCACCCATAGACCAAACTTACCATTTATAATGAGGATACCACCACCCTTTCAGTACCCCAGATTTCTGACCTCATCTTCTACTCTTTCTACTCTCCCACCCACAGACCTAATGATTTGCTAAACCTTACTGATTCTACCTGCATAACATTTCTCTCAGTTCCCTCTTTGTCATTCATATATCTCCTGGCTTAATTCATGCCTTCTTCACCTCCCTCCTGAACTATTACAGCAGCCTTATAATTGATCTCTTCCATTCCAATATTTCAAGGTTTCCCTTTTCTAATCAATCCTCTACACAGCTTCCAAGTAGATATTCTTAAAATGTGTATCTGACCATGTTAACTTCCATGTTCAAAAATCGTCAGTGACTGACTCTTTATTGTCTCTACTACAATATATAAAGTAACCAGCCCAGTACTGAAAGCTCTCCACAATGTGGGACCTATCTCCCTTTTCAGGCTTATTTCATATTACTTTCCTTCATATACTCGGTGCTCCAAGTCAATGATCAGCGCCCTGAATCTGTCATTTCCTCTCTCATTTTTGTGCTTTTATACAGAGAGAGACTCTCATGCCTAGAAGGAAATTCTTCCTTATTTCAGCCTACCAGAATCTCTAGGCCCTTCAGTGCTTGACCTAGCTGTCAGAACCTCTTTGAAGCTTGTCCTGATTACTCTCCCTCCTTAAAGTTAGTGCTATCCCAAGGAGCACTGAATCCTTCTGAAATTATTTTATATTTATTTATCTTTGGGCATTTTGTAACCTCCTAGGGGAAACTAGGATCCTTGAGCGGCCAAAACTGTTTAAGTTTTATCTTTGTTTCTTCAGATATGCAGCAGTATATTATAAGTGCTTAATAAAATCTTGTTGAACCACTGAATGTCAGGAACTTGGTAAAAACATATCCAGTGCATTAAAATTCTTTTTTAAATTTTATTTATTTATTTTTAGTTTTTAACATTCATTTCCACAAGATTTTGAGTTCTAAACTTTCTCCCCATCTCTCCTCTCCTCCCACCCCTAGACACTGGCATTCTGATTACCCTTTCTCCCAGTCTGCCCTCCTTTCTATCACACCCTTCCCTTCCCTTATCCTCATCTTGTCTCTTTTCCTCTAGGGCAGTTGCATGTAAAAACATTCTTTCCTAAAACTTTGAGTTCCAACTTCTCTTCCTTCCTCCCTCCCCATTCATCCCAACTGAAAAGGCAAGCAATTCAACATAGGCTACATATGTGTAGTTTTGCAAAAGACTTCCAAATAGTCATGTTGTGAAAGACTAACTATATTTCCCTATATGCTATCCTGCCCCCTATTTGTTCTATTCTCTCTTTTGACCTAGTCCTTCCCAAAAAGTGTTTACTTCTAATTACTCCCTCCTCTCATTTACCCTCCCTTCTATCATCTCCCCCACCCCATTTATTCACTTCTCCCCTACTTTCCTGTAGAGTAAGATAGTTTTCATACCAAATTGAGCATGCATGTTGTTCCTTCCTGAAACCAAATATGATGAGAATAAGTTTCACTTTTTCCCTCTCACCTCCCCCCTTTTTCCCTCCATTGAAAAACCTTTTTCTTATCTCTTTTATGAAAGATAATTTGCCCCATTCCATTTCTCCTTTTTCTCCTCCCAATATATTCCTTTCTTACTTCTTAATTTTATTTTTTTATCTAATATCCCTTCCTATTCAACTCACCTTGTGTCCTCTGTCTATATATCCAAATACTGAGAAAAGTTTTAAGAGTTCAAATGTTATCTTTCCATGAAGGAATGTAAACAGTTCAACTTTAGTAAGTCCCTTATGATTTATCTTTCCTGTTTACCTTTTCATCCTTCTCTTAGCTCTTGTGTTTGAAAGTCAAATTTTCTATTCAGTTCTGGTCTTTTCATCAAGAATGCTTGAAGGTCCTCTATTTCATTGAATGATGATTTTTTCCCCCTGAAGTATTATACTCAGTTTTGCTGGGCAGGTGATTCTCGGTTTGAATCCTAGCTTCTTTGACTTCTGGAATATCATATTCCAAGCCCTTTGATTCTCTTTTTTTTTTTTTAATCATGGCTCTCAGGTAGTCTCATAATTTTAAAATTGTATGTCCTGGATCTATTTTCCACATCAGTTGTTTTGCCAGTGAGATATTTCACATTGTCTTCTATTTTTTCATTCTTTTGGCTTTGTTTTGCAATTTCTTGGTTTCTCATGAATTCATTAGCTTCTATCTGCTTCATTCTAATTTTCAAATAACTATTTTCTTCTGTAAGCTTTTGAACTTCCTTTTCCATTTCATTAATTCTGCTTTTTTAAAGCAATCTTCTCCTCACTGGCTTTTTTGGACCTCTTTTGCCATTTGAGTTGGTTTATTTTTAAAGGTGTTATTTTCTTCAGATTTTTTTGGGTCTCCTCTAGCAAGCTGTTAACTTGCTTTTCATGATTTTCTCGCATCATTCTCATTTCTCTTACCAATTTTCCCTCCCCATCTCTTACTTGATTTTCAAAATAATTTTTGAACTCTTCCATGGCCTAAGACCATTTGCATATTTATTTTGGAGGTTTTGGATGCAGAAGCCTTGACTTTTTATGTCTTCCTCTGATGGTATGCATTCTTCCTTCTCATTCAAAACAATGGAAGAAAATACCTGTTCACCAAGAAAGTAACCTTCTATAGTCTTATTTTTTCCCCCTTTTTTTTGTGCATTTTCCCAGCTAGTTACTCAACTTTTGAGTCCTTTGTCAAAAGGAGGGTATATTCTAGGGACCTGTAAGTTCTCAGTTCCTCCAAGGTAGTACAATTAAGGGGGAGGAGTTTACTTCTCTCCTGGCCTGTGCTCTGGTCTGGAAGCAACCACAAGTTTTTCTGCCTAGGATCTATGAGTAGAATTCCTTGTTCAGATCTTCTACCATATCCACCAATCAGTGCTCTTCCTCACTCCAGGACCACCACTTGGGGCTGAGATCCAGATCAGGGGTGCAATTCCCCCAGGGTCTTTAGACTGAGAGCTCCAAAAGGGGCCATGGCTAGGGCAGGACCCTGCTCCCTTCTCACCCAGATGAAAGAGCTTTCTCACTGACCTTTGGACCTGTCTTTGGCATTTGTGGGGTGAGAAATCTGGGAACCACTGCTGCTGCCTGTGATTCTGCACCTTGAAGGGTATTCTGGTCCCGTCCCTACCACGCCATGTGGCCAACGCTGGGCTGTGCTCAGCTCCAAGCCTAGTATGATAGATCTTTCTTATCGGCCTTCCAGGCTGTCTTGGGCTGAAAATCTTTTTCACGTCATTTTGTGGCTTCTGCTGCTCTAGAATTTTTTAGAGTCATTTTTTACAGGTATTTTATGGGCTGTGGGTGGAAAACTTCTACAGGTCTGTCCTTCTACTTTGCTATCTTGGCTCCACCTCCACCTTAAAATTCTTTAGGAGAAGTTAGACTAAAACTTATGGGAAGTGCTCAAGAATGAAATTTTGATGATGCTAATACAAATGATTTCCACTAGGGAGGGAGGGAACAAACATTTATTAATTATATACTATGTGACAGTTGCTGTGCTGATCACTTTAGAAATACAATCTCACTTGCTATGTAACAGCCTTGAGAGGTAGGTGCTATTAGTATCCTCATTTTACACCTGAGGAAATTGACGCAGATACAGGGTAAGTGAGGCTGGATTTGAACTCAAGACCCGAAACTGTCTACTGAACTGCCTAACTGCCAATGAGGAAGAAACTCTAAAGAAATCATGTGCATCCAGAGGAAACTAGTTCCTATGGTTCTGTAGAAAAGATGTATATGGGAAAAAAAGAACAAATATTTGCGAATACCTGCAAAAGAATGACACTGTCCTGTAAGAACAGCTACATGGACATTAAATGTGAAAATAAACTGAGGCTAGTGATAGATACTAAGGACAATAGCATGAGAGGAAGGTAAGATAAATGTTCAGGAGACTTAGGTCAAGGACACTAGACTATGCAGAGAAAACAGATATGTAAATAACTTATTTCAGCTTTTGTTTCCCTAACAAGGAAAACAACTTTTGTATTGGGAAAAGTTGGGTTAGCCATTGGGAAAAATGGCTAACAGGGAGTTGAAACACAAAATAAATGTGGAAATGGTAACTGTGGTAAATGGAGGGAGGGAGGAAAGAACAAAAAGATAGAGCAAAAGAGGAAGGAAGGAAGGAAGGAAGGAAGGAAGGAAGGAAGGAAGGAAGGAAGGAAGGAAGGAAGGGAGGAAGAAAAAAGTCTGCCTTCTATGCCCCTCCCAAAAAAAGAAAGTGACAAATAAATGATTTAGATAATAAAACTGTAGGAGGTCAAAGCAGAGAATGAGTGTTTAATTCTATGGAGGTTCAACAAAACTTCATGGAGGTGGAAGGACAAAGAGTTGGCTTGAGACATGCCGTTTTCTGTCCTGTTAATTAGATTCATAACTTCAGGGGGTATAGATAGCCTTTCTTATACTCATTCATGTCCTTCATACTTAACATGATGTCCAAAACATGATAAGTAAATGTCAAAATGATGATTTTAATGATGAGAAATCAGCCTGAAAAAGTCATAACTAACCGAAGTTATAGCCTACTCTACTGGCAAACAAAATGTTCTAACATTATCCAAATAAAGTTTGAGGTTATATATTCCTCTTAGGGCAAATGCCTTTGGTCTTTTAAGTATGTTGTTTTTACAGAGTCCAGAAATGTGCTGTGTAGACAGGGTGCTCAGTAGAAGCCCCACAGATTGAGAAGTGTGTTCTTTCAAAGTGTTACATGGTCTGGTGGACAGACAACTGAACTGAAATGAAGGGTGTAGGTTCTATCCCACTTGTTCCACACACTGCCCCTGGGCAAGTCACTGAACTTCTCTCTGCTCTTCTTACCACTTCTATAAAATACAGATATTAACAGTCTTCCACATCCTCTCCTTTTATTCTTTTAGGCATATCTTGAGGATAAATTAGATATTAGCAAAGTAATCTGGGGAAGGTACTATATGAATACAGTGCAATATTATTTCCTGTCCTGAACTGCTGAGAAATGTTGCTGAGCAGTTACTTAAGAGATGACCACATTTCTTTTTCTGAGGTAGCCTCATTTCTAAGTCTGGGGGATAATTTTCATTTGGCTGAGGTTTAGAAGAGGAGGGAGGGAAGCAGCTAAAAACATACACAATAAAAGGAGCTTTGGTTCATAAATTGCAGCATTATTCTTAGAACACAGCCCAGGAGCCTGTGAAGTTGCTGATGTGACATAATTCTTCCAGGTGAGATAAATTGGTTTAGGAGTGCTGTGGAGGGCCTCCTTCCTCATCACTTCTGACGCACCCATAACTCAGATTGGAAATTGGCCACATTGTGTTCAAAGTGAATAATTTCTTAATCGAAAAGTGCTGGGAGAGAAGTTAGAAAGAAGGAATTAAGAGGTAGAAGGCAAAAGGCAAAATATCTGAAACAGGTGCCCAGAAGAAACTTTCTGAAGCCTGGATCCTGGCTTATTGAATAAGAAAAATAACATAGATTTCCTAGGCCTGCCTGCTGTGGTTTGAAGCAGTCAAGCTGAGTGTGGACTCTAATGATATTGTGTTATCTCTCAGAGAAGTAGCTCCTAAAATCATTAACAGTTGTACATGAGAAACGGTTCATTTCAAATGGATGGATCCAAAGAAGCATGCTTTCAGTTGAGCACGCTCAAGAGATCTGCTTCAAGGATCCCCCTCCCCCAAAATCAGAAATTCTACCTTAATTTAAAGGAGTTAGAGTGTTAGCATGGGCCAAACTAGAAAATGTTTTTTTGCTGTTGTTCCTGATGTATTCATGGAGATGATCAAAATAAACATTATCCCATTTGAAGGTCATTAACAAATCTTGTGGGTTAACTGAAGAAATCGTAGTATCCTAGGATTTATCATCACTGGGAGAGACCTCAGAGATCATCTCTTTCCTTTGCTGTTGTTAAAAGACTACACTCATTTTTTCCTACACAGTGATTTTTAATATTGTTGAAAGATGAACAGTCCTAATCTCTCTCCTTTATTTATCCATTGAAAAGGTTCAGTGTTGGCTACTATAACATATGTCCCATATTTCTCTGAGCAATGGTGCAAACTCTGCCTATATAACTCACTATAAAGGGGATTCAACTCCCTTAATTCCTTTCTTTGTTCTTCAAAGTATGAAAAAGTGTAAACTGTATCATTTATCAATAGTTTACAGATGATTCCTTAGCTGTCACCCATTTTTTTTTTAGAATAGTGGATTTAAGTTAGATGTTGTAATAAGAACTCTCCTCCACTCTCTTGCAATGAGATAATGAATACAAACATTAGCTAACGGCATGACTTGTTACAAGTCCCCAAAACTCACTGTGCCTCAGTTTCCTCATCTTTAAAATGAAAATGTTGAAGTAGATGACTTCCAAGATCTCTTCCAGCCCTAAATCTATGATTGCGTGCCTTTGTTCGTGATCATTTATAGACACACATATTGTTGTTCAGTCATTTTTCAGTCATGTTTGACTCTTTGTGGCCCCATTTAGGGTTTTCTTGGCAAAGATACCATTTCTTCCTCCAAGACGTAAATGAGAGATGTACAATAAAAGTGTCATATAATGAAAGTGAGTCTGCCTTGAATTCAATCCATCAAATATTCAGCACCTGTTGTGTGTCTGGGACTATACTGCAGTAGTCAACCAGTTTTACTTCTTGTAGTAGCTCTCTATTAGCCCAGGATAAAGAGAAAGCTACTTTGTGTGACCCTACCTTTCCAGCTTTACTGAGTGTTATCCCTTTCACATGCTCTGTGGTCCAAGAATGTGGTACACATTCTGGCTGTTCCTCTGCTCCTTCTCACAGGTTACAACAGTCCCCTCCCCTCTTACCCCCAAACCCCCAAGCCTTAAATGCAAACATTTCATTTTTCTACTTCTTGAAAATTCTACATTTCTTTGAGGATAAGTTCAAGAGACTCCTACTATATAAGTCCTTTCCTGAGTCCTCAGAACCTTTTCCCCAAATCTACACCTCTTGGGACCACTATCCTTCCATTCATCGAGGTTCATACATAACAAGTGTCATCTTTAATTACTTATTCTTACTCACCTCGCATATCCAATCAATTAACAATTCTTGCATGTCTTTCTTCACAAACACCTTTAACAAATGCCTCCCGTTGCCTCCTACAGTCATTACTCTAGTTTAAACCTTCATCTCTTACCTGGAGAATTGTTGTAGTTTCCTAATTATTATCTCTACTTTAAGCTTCATACCACTGGAATCCATCCTCCTCACAGGCGCCAGTGATTTTTTTCAAAAGTGCCTCTCTGTCCATGTTATCTCTCTACACAAAGAACTCCAATATCTCCTTATTAGCTCCTGAATCAAATAAAAATTCCTCTGTTAAAAGTTCTTTACTCCTTTTCCTAACTCTCCATTATCCTTACACATTCCTCTCCTCAGTGTACTATAGTCCAGCTGTATTGACCTGCCAGCTGTTCTTCACACTTGACACTTCATCTTTCATCTCATTCCTTGGATGGATACTGACTGAACCTCAGGACTAGAATCCTATTCCCTCCTGGCTTCTCCCTCTTCAACTTCCTGACTTCCTTCAAAACTGAGTCCAAGTTTTACCTCCCCCAGAAGTTCCTTCCTGGTCTCCTCAGCTCCAAAGGCTTTCCCATCCAAGGTTATCTTGTTTCTGCTTATAGACATATTCCTACATATGTACTTGTTATTCCCTCCATGAGAATATAAACTCTTTGAGGGCAAGGACTATTTTATTTTTACTTTTATATCTTCAGAGCTGAGCATAGTACTTACCAGACAGGCATAGATAAAGAGCCTAGAGCCGTGTTTTCTCTAGTATAGGGAATTCCAAATGAGGAACTCCCCCTACCAATATAGGTTGGCATCTTCTCTATAACACATAGTCTTAGAGAATTGCTAGAGCATGGAGGGGAACCTGCAGTCTCTAGGCCACATGTGACCCTCTAGGTCCTGAAGTGAAGCCCTTGGATCCATGGATTCAGTCAAAGGGCTGCCTTTGAGGACCTAGAGGACTACATGTGACTCCAAGGCCACAGGTTCCCCACCTCTGGCCTAGAACATTGAGAGCATAGGTGACTTTTCATACTCACATAACCCACATGTATCAGAGGCAGAATCAGAAATCATTTTCCTGGTTCCACAGCCAATTCTCTACCTCCTACTTTCATATAGCTGGCACATAGAAGATGCTTAATAAAGGAAGACTGATTGATATTAATTAACGTGACCTCACTTACAAATTATGTTGTATTTATTTTGTAGGTGGTGTATCTATGCTTATATATGTACGTGCTATTTCCCTTGATGGAAAGTAAATTCCTTTAGAACAGGGGATATTTCATGTTTGTGTTTGTGTCTCCCATGCCTAACACAACTTCTACGATACAGCGTGCTCTTAATAAAAGCTTGCAGCCTTGAAGTTGTCCATATCTACCAAGTGACTAGATACATTATGCTATGCCTCTGTTGCTAGCCATTTTCCCTCTGAACTCAAACTGGATTGTTTTTATGCTGACTCTTCACCTTAAGCCTTAAGAGACCCTAGCAATTGAATGAGCTGTCTAGCAATCTAACTCTAATTACTACTGGAGAAGACCAGTTCTTAATGATAAAGCTATTATTTGGATGTTAGTATGCACATGGTACTCATTTTTCATTACATTCATCCTGTATTTACACTGTTGCTAAGGAATCCCATTCCCTGTACCCTGAGGAAGTACAAAACAATGTGATATCAGACATAAGGTGCAAAAAACATCATCCTAAAACTCTCAGTTTTCTCCTCTAATGTGAGTGATTATCTTTTTTTCAACTTGAAAAAGTTCATCTGTTCTCCAGGGTTTGTAAAAGAAAAACAATTTATTTTGTCTGCATATATTTTATGTGTAGCCATCCTAGTAATACTCAAAGAACCTTTGACTAGCAAGAAGCTAAAGACCATTGTTTTTATCTAAAATTGTCTATAATAATAATAACTACATTTTAGTTACATTGAGGAAAGGCCTTTAAATAATGATGGGTGTGTTCAAGGACCATTCAAAATAGGAATGTTATAGCAAACATAGAATGCTAATATTCAGGATGTACCACCATTCATACGATATCATTAGCCTGCACTCTAGTAATCTGTTGTGTATCACCACTTTAAAAGAGTACTACCTTCTAGATACAGAAGTCTTTGGTTCTTGTTTCTTACTTGATATCACCCAGTTTCAAAAGAATATGATTTCAATAGCTATTGTGGATTACAGTAAAGGTGACAGACGATATCATTTCTTTGGTCATTCCTTCTTCTTCAAGACAGTTTCAACCAGTTACAAAAATCAAACAAATAAATAAATACCATTCACCCACACAGAGATGTAGAACATCCTGTGTTAGGCTTCCTTCTAGTAATGATCCCTACATAACAAGGAGCTAAAAGTAAATCATCAAGGCTGTCATTCTCAGTGCACCAGCAACACCCTAGAAGAGTCAGCACAGAGGTGGCTGGGTAGTGCAACCTTGGGCCAGTCACTTAACCTCTGTCTGCTGCAGTTTCCTCATCTGTAAAATAGAGAAAACACACATACCCACCTAAAGTGTTATGAGGATAAAATGAGATGTTTGAAAAATCTTTGTAAACCTTAAAGCACTGTGTAAATTCTATCATCATCATCATCATCTTCATATTCCTTCAGGGCCGAGCCAAGTACATTACACATGATAGCTATTGGATGGATATGAAAATGTAATTGTTATAAAGTGTAACTGAAATGTCAGCAGAATGTAGCTTGTAGAGGAGGTAGAATCAATGACAAAAGCACCAGGAATGAGAGGTTACTTTTTTTTAATGTTGTTTCAAAATCCTTTCCCATTCAAGTTCCTTCTACAGCTAGTAAAACATAACTCCTCTGTTAAAGTATATAGATATGAAAACAGTACTGTATCTGTTTCTGGGGTGTTGGAAAAATGTGAGAAGTGCTGTCTCATGAGATCTTAAGCCCATGTAATTGCCTTCTGAACTGCTCAACACCATTATGATGAAGGGGCTAGGAAGGGAAACAGAGATTGGGAAATGGAGGAGCAGGTGTAGCAACTCAAAACCCCTTATTATCGGAGAGTGTGAAAAGCAAGGGAACAGGTCAGGAGAGAGATTCAAAAAATGGATTTACAGTATATAGAAAAAGTGAAAAACAAAGAAAGGGAATTCAAAATCTACTTCATAAAATGACTATGAAAAATGGGCAAGAGAAGTAAAGTTGTATAATACAGAATCTGGGAGAACAGGGATGACAGAAAGAATAAAGACTTAAAAGGTTCTTTGTAGCAGCCCATAAGAATAAAAGAATATATTTTGATCAACACTACATTATAGGAAATGTACACATAGGAAAGAGGTAAGATTAAACAGGTTAGTGGAAAATAAACAAGGTAATACTATAAGGCAGCTATTGGGTAAACACACATTTGTTATTTCTTCTGCCACATGATTATCTTTAGTGTTTTCAATGAGTGCTAACTCTTATCATTAATTGTTTGAGCTCAGCTAGGCCAGCTGACTCCTTTTACAGAAGAGGAAGCTAAGACTTATTGTGTTGGAGGTCATCCAGTCTTATCCCCTCATGTTTTAGATGAGAAAACTAAGACCTCCAGAGGTTAAGTGACTTGTTCTAGGCTAGGTCATAGGGCCTAGTTCATGAAATGTTGTTATTCAGTTATTTTCAGTCAGGTCTGACTCTTTGTGACCCCGTTTGGGGTTTTTGTGGCAAAGATACTGCAGTGATTTGCATTTCTTTTTTCCAGCTCATTTTACAGATGAGGAAACTGAGGCAGAGAGATTAAAGTAACTTTTCTAGGGTTACACAGCTAGTGTCTAAGGTTAGATTTGAAGTCAGGAAGATAAGTCTTCCTGACTCCAGGTCTGGTGTGCTATCCACTACATTACTTACCTTCATGCCCAAGTTTGTGAAATAACCAGGATTTTAAACCAACCTAATTTTTTATCTAATGCTCTTTCAACTATAACTTGTTGCCTCTAAGGTAATGTTGCAAAAAAATAAAAACAGAACTGCCAAAGCATGCCCATTCTAATTGGCTGATTGAAATTTCTCCAATTTAAAATGTTTGTGCATGCGCTCATAAAATCCCTACCTACCGCCACCATAAGGAACCAAACTCATAGATCTGTTTTACATGTGGACCTGGACTTCCCTAAAGCCCTTAGAGTCCTTAGATACTCAGTGCTATAACCACATATGCTTGCATTTGAACTACAGACTTGAAAGGGAAGTGACAAGTACCAAGACGAAATCTCTAAGTCATTCCGTTTCATGTTGTCTTACAGTTGGAAGGCATACAATAAGGAGGTCTTATTTAGGCTATGTTTTCGTACAGTTTTTGTACTAGGTTCTCTTCCCTCTTCCATTAATTACTATATTATTATTCCTGATAAGTGTCTACAGGAGTAATCACAAGTTGTTTTGTCCAAAGATGAGAAAAAGAGTCAGATACTTGATTTCATTATTTGAGGGAATACTTGTTGAGGAAGCTTCCTTTACATATTATATAGGGTACACAAAATGCATCTTTCCTGACAAATCGCCTCATTGTGTCACATTGTAAGGATACTTCATTTTAACCCTTAGGATATGTGTAAATCTGAATTTGCACAGTAGTTAAATTCAATGCTATTAATTAGCACCCCATTTTAGGATCTCCACATTACTTTACTTAGAAAAGTACCTGGAACATAATTCATTGTATATTACTACCTAGTGACTGGTTCCAAGTTTTCTCTTTCTTTATCCTACCCAAATCCTCATCACTACCTACTCTTGGCCACTGTTCATCCTACCCCACCTGTCTGGGGAAGAGACAGGAGAATGTAGGCACCTTAAGGGGAGAAACTATTTCACAAGACAGATTAATAAATGTAAAGTATATTTGAATTAAAGTGACTCTGGCTTATACTGAGTCTTAAAGATCCAGGACTAAAGGTGAGGGGAAAGAACAGTAAGGTTAGAGGAATGATACGCAGAAATAAAATCTGCATGGGGGACAGAAAAACCTTTAATGGCAGCAGGACTGGGCCTTTCAACAAAGTTGATCAAAACCAACCTGGCCATATGCAGCAATCTATGCTGTTTTACACCTTTAAAGGTAGGCTGGAGCCAATTCCTACTTGTTGAAGAGCCAAATGCTAAATGTTCAGAGTGAACGTTTATACCTCAGAAATCAGCAAACACTCTAAATCAAATCTTGACTTACTGTTTTGTTATTGTCTAGGGTTAAGAAAATGTTAATAAGGTTAAATTTAAAAGTATGTTTTACATGTGTATGTATTATATGTTGTAATAATGTCCATTTATTAATGGTACTTTTATCAATTGCATTCACAAATGTACCTATTTACATATGAGTTGTCTCTTCCATAGTATGGAACCCTTTGAGGGCACATATGCTTTAATTTTTGTTTTGTATATCTAGAACCTGCCAAGAATGTCTGGTATATATTAGCTTCCTAAAAATACTTGTTGATAAGTTACTAAATGAGTAAAAATATTTTATGTACTAGATAATTCTCTTTACCCTGGCATAAAGATTTTTGTTTTGTTTTTGTCGGTGCTTAATCAAGTTTTCGTTGTTATAGTTTCAAGAAGAGAAGAGATGACATTTTCTATACTGTCTGGGTGCTGACAAATGCATTCTCTGGCTTTGTTGACTGCTAACTGGAAGAAAATCTGATATGAGTCATTTATACCTCAGTGTGAATGTGTCAATGTAATTACGTATAATACTCAAAGGTATTTTCACTTTAAGCCTTATCTAAAATGAAAGGTTTCATTACCTGGTAATGGAGTTTCAGGCGTTAAAAGGTAGATGAAGGAAATACTTTTGAGTAGTTCCTTCCCAGCATTCCTGAAATTATGCCGACTGGGCAGCAGCTGACTTTATCTACTAATATGGTATGCTCCATATTTAAGCAATTTGCCTAAAATCCTACAATAGGACTCCACAAAACTTACCTCAGTGGCTATTCTGGAAAATTAGGCAAATGATATCACTGAAAAGATAAATGAAATTAAATTGTTTTAAGATTCTTTTTATACCACTCTAATGCATACCCTACTGACCTTTGAGTGCACACAAGAATTTTGACTTGTTTTTATTTTTGCACCATTTTCCTTTATTTTTTTTTTCTTCTACAGGCTACTTTTCCAAGAATATCTGATGTGTAAAAAGCAGCCTTGGCAATGTGTGACTTTGCACTTAGTATGTATTGGTCTGTTAATGTGCCAGGTGAAAGGCTGTCACTGAATTTACATTTGGGTTAACATACACAGGGGTTATAAATAAATTATACAAACTCAGCAAGAAACAGGTCCTTTCTTAATTATTGTGATTCTTAGCCTTTTTTAAGGCCCACTGTAAAGAAGGAGAATATGTCTTTACTAACAAATACATGGGTGCTCCAGCTCTGGCCTCTCATCTGGGAGCAAAGCAGCATTAACCATGGGTACTCCTGCAGGGCTTTGCTGTTCCTGTTACAATATTTAAAAGGAACTAAAATTCCTAAACTTCTTTTTTACTTGTTGTGGTACAGTTACACTTTTCTGAACTTTAACCCTTTATTGATGTTTTAGTCTTGCCTCTTTGTACTACAGGAATGAGCATGAGGCTGGTTAAAACACATACACACAGACATACACAGATAAATATCAAGGGCTGAGTCTTTAACCTGCTATTCTGACTGTAGATTATAAGCTGTGGCTATCAAATTTATGAGACTGATTCCACTAGATACAAAGGAAAACTATTCTTACTGATTTTCGTCACTTTTCATATAAAAATATAAGTCCAAAAAATTGAGAAACCAAGACTGCCATAGTGATTGTGGTAGAACATCATTGTAAGCCCATCTTAATTTTCCTGACCTTGATTCAATAACAGTCCTTTTTTAGAAAGGCACAATGTAGAGGCACTGGATGAATTTTATACAACGCACTTCAGTTTGAGACGCTAAAGGCATCTTTACTGTCTTGAAGATTATACACACGTATGCATTTGTACATATATGTGTGTTTATATGTGCATATATGTACATATACACATATATTTTCCTTTAGTGTCTCAAGTATATGTGCTTCTCTCTTTGCCTATGGTATGATAAAGCCATTTTCCCCCCTAATTTCAAAGGAATTTTTAGTCTCTTAGACAAGTCTGAAGAATGAATGAAGCCTCTAGATTATTTAATTAAAGACATAATATGACACATACCCTTTGACCCAGCAATACCACTGGTAGGTCTGTGTTCAAAAGAGATCAAAGAAAGGGAAAAGGACCTATTTTTACAAAAAAATATTTATAGCACTTCTTTTTGTGGTGCTAAAGAAATGGAAATCAAGGGGATGCTCATCAGTTAGGGAATGTCTGAACAAGTGTGGTAAATGATTGCGATGGAATACTATTGTGCTATAAGAAATAATGAGCATGATAATTTCAGGAAAACTTGACAAGACTTATATGAACTCATACAATGTGAAGTGAGCAGAATTAGTAAAATATTGTACATAGGAACAGCAATATCGTAGGGATGACCAACTGAAAGACTTAACTTCTCTGATTAAGATAGTGATCCAAGACAATTCCAAAAGATGCAAGATGAAATATGCTATCCAGAGAGAGAGGTGATGAAGTCTGAATGAAGAGTGCAGAATATATTTTTCTACCTTTTTTTTGCACCATGGCTAATATGGAAATATGTTTTGGATGACTTCATATGTATAGCTGATAATCAAATTGTTTGCATTCTCAAGGGGGAGGAAGACAGGAGGAAAGGAGAGAATTTGGAGCTCAAAATTGTAAAAAATGACTTAAAATATTTACATCTAATTAGTAAATATTTAACATTTTAATTTAATTTAATATTTAATTTTAAAAATAATTTAATAAAGAAATCATATGGCATTATATAATTACTCACTGCACTTAGTGAATAAGAAAAAAAGAGACAGGAATTAGGAACACATCCTATCTTAGCGATTATGGGACAGTATTATCATCAGTCCTTTTTATATTCAGGAGAACTTGTTCCTTCCCAACAAAGTGGAGAGAAAGAAGTGGTTTCATTCCCCACCCAATTGCCTTCTAAGTCTTTACTATATCAGTAGATACTTCAATAGATTATTACCAGTCAAAATGTATTTCAGTGGTTACTGCGCAACCAATCAATTAGCATTTATTAATCACCTATTATTATGTGAAGCATTGTGGGACATACAGACAAAAAAAATGAAATAGTCACTGCCTTCAAGAAACCTCTGTTATAGGGAGAATGGTGATAGATAAGATCGATCGATCGATATCAATATCTATCGATCTATCTATCTATACATGTACACACATACACACACACGTGTGTGTACACATAAATTATAAAGTTGGTTTGTTGTCCTTTGTACTTGAGGACCAAAATGACATCAGCATGTGGGGATCAAAGTATATACTATGTCTGACTGTGGCTGATCAGATTAGTATGATGTTGGAAGGCTCTGCCACACATTGGACACAAAATAGCTTGTTGGAACATTTGAGATGGAGACATCTCCAGATTTACCCATCTCATATTTTCTTTGAGCTACTGCAATTATGCTTTTTTCCTAGAGCACAGTATCTTCTGTGATGTGTGATCCTTTGCCATTGTCTCCCATGTCTCACAATCAATTCCAAAGTTCTTCAGAGAGACCTTGAGATTGTTCAGTATTGTTTCTTCTTTTTGTCTTGTGTGAGTTCTCCACAGAATATTCTTTTAGGCAAATGTACATTTGGCATTCGAACGATGTGACAGCCTATCAGAGTTGTGATCTCTACAGCAGAGTTTGAATACTTAGCAGTTCAGTTTGAGAAAGATCCTCTGTATCTAGTATCTTATCTTGCAAGGTGATCTTCAGAATCTTCCTAAGACAAATCAAATGGAAGCAATTCAGTTTCCTGACATGAAGTTGCTATACTGTCAGATTGCACAGGCATACAACAATTGAGGTCAGTACAATGGCTCTATAGATCTTCAGTTTGGTAGGCAGTCTAATACCTGTTCTCTCCCACACTTTCCTAAATGCTAAGTTAGTTTTGCCAACGCATGCATCAACCTCAATATCTATGTGTATAGCCCTTGAAAATATACTTCCAAGGTAAGTGAGTTTATCAACAGCATTCAAAATTTCTACACTTGAAAGTAAGTAAATTATAAAGTAAGCAAATCTCCATTTAAATAAAGCTAGTTTTCATTATAAAGTAAGTAAATGTGAAATATGTAAGAATGTAACTCATGCTATGAACCTACTATCCCAACCCCTACTCACACTGGCAAGTTGGGTCCCCAGAGAATAGATATTATATTCCCTCTGGCCTCTAGGATAGCCCTGAGGGGTTGGGATATCTTTTCTAGTACTATGGTTCACAAGCCTCTGTTGATATGCTTCCTGCCATGCTTATCTTCTGATCTAGAGAATAATCATAACTACAAAATATACCCTTCCCCCAAGTTAGTAATAACACAGGGGGCTTAAGCTTAGAGAGTTCATGCAGCAAATTACACAGATCCAGAACGCGCTTTTACTCAAGTCCTCAAGATTTTATCCTTAGGTAGGATAGTTAGGTAGGATAGTAGGGTGTAGTTTTTCTTTACTGGCTCTTTGAAGAACCTTGAATCCTTAGCTCGTCTGCCTTAGCTGTCAGTACAGATTGATCCAGGGACCCTTAAAAGATCCATGACAAAGCCTTGGGGTACACCCACAGCTACAATTTAAGGGTATGCTGAAACCAGCTTAGACAACCAAATCTATCCTGTTGATTATTTGTATATGGTGTAAGCTAAGAATGACAGAACCATAAAATAGACTTAAGAAAGCATTGGAAAAAAGATTAAAAATGAAGGTGAAATCTAAAAGTGTGTCATAGGTACATTTTTTTCCTCAGAGAGTCAGTTGTTAAATATTTACCAGCAACCTCTAGATACAGAATACAGGACATGGATTTGGATACAGCAAAGGAGACTGACAAGGTCAAACAATTAAGAGGAGGAGGGAGGAGAAAGAGAGAGGGGGAGAGAAGGGAGGGGTAGAGGGAGGAGAAGGGAGAGGGAGAGGGAGAGGGAGAGAGGGGGGGAGGGAGAGGGAGAGGGAGAAGGAGAGGAGAGAGAGCACAATTTAATGAAAATACAAAGAGGAGAGAATATCTAAGAAGTAGTAATCAACACTATTAAGTATCATGGAGACATCAAGAGGGGTGAATACACTGCTAGGTGGTATAACTTTGGCTGGCCATATGATGCGAGAATAACTGTAAGATTATACCTGATAGTGTTTTTGTATGAGGTAAACTAAAGAAAAGAGAAACATCATGATGAAGAAAGGAGGAAGAAGGAAGACTGTTGGTTATGTTAGGGTTCTGAACCAACTATTCTTACACATTTGTAGTCCTTGGTAGCTTTAGTAAAAGACCTAGCTTGCTTTAGGAATTAAACTTGAAGAAATCAAGATGAAATAAAAACATAATATATCAATAAAAATATATTTAATAAATAAGGTGTCCCATCTCTATCTAGAATCTCATCTGTAATTCAAACAGATTATATAACATCCTCTCTATGGCCACTACTCCAATGTGCATTCACCCAAAAGGTAACTGCCACCTTGGATTCTGTAGTTAGCTACAGAATCCACTTTAACCTTAAAGCCCCTATCTGTGTACTTCCCGTTAGCAATTAGCCAGGAGACTCTGGTACCTCTTAGAAAAGACATTTACTCAAATAACAAGAACTATAGTTGAAAAATACTCTTACCTTCCTTATCCCCCAAAACCTGTGATGAATTTTGACAGCTATATACACAGAGACCAAGGGGGAGAGAGTGGACACAGACAAATTACAAGGGTACTGATGTACATGTGTAGGAAAAACATGGTCAAGATAATATGCAGTTCTGAAAAAGCAGAACCTTGGTAGTCTTTCTCTCTTTGAAGAGTTTTCATCAAGGTCACTATGATAGATTAGTTTCTTTACTGATGGGCTGAACTTGTTCTTCACAGAGAACCACAACTGCTAGCTGAGCCAGTCTGGTCATTCAAACACTCTATTAGGTCCTTAGAGGGGGCAGCATTTTTGCTGGATGGGCCAAACCATTGACTCCCTGGATTTACTCTTCAATGGGAAGCCTAAGTCTCTACCACTTCCAAACTCAGGCTCAGTTTGGTGTTACTTTGCTTTTGTTACTGGGCTACTAGAGTTTTCTTTGTAAATGGAGTATAATTGTGTTCTCTGAGACAGTGCAGAAAAACTTTGATTTCCTAAAAAAAAAATCTCTCCAGTTCTGTTTTTTAGGTCCAGTTGTTTTTTGCTGTTGTTTAACTGTTTCAATCATGTCTGACTCTTTGTGACCCTATGTGAGGGTTTTTGTTTTGTTTTTTGGCAAAGATATTAGAGTGGTTGGTCATTATCCATCTTTAGCTCTTTTTAAAACTTACACAAACAGAGTTAAGTTACTTGCTCAGGGTCACATAGCTAATAAAGGTCTGAGGCCAGATTTGAACTCAGAAAGACGATTCTCTTTGACTATAAGTCTGACACTGTGCCACCTATCCTAAACTCTGAGTTTTGTAACCTTCAGGAAGAGAGTGGGAGAAGTATACCCTCTCCTGTATGTTAAATCTTCTTTCAGTAAGGTGACCATCCAGTTACCATATCTGATTCCTGCCTAGGTTTTATAAAAAAACAAACAAGTGATAGATTGTACCCTGGGGCAAGACTATTGTCTCTTCTGGGCTTTTCAGATGCAAACAAGTAAAACCCAAGGATCATTTCTAAAGTACTGAATGTCTTCAACTTCCCAGAATCTAAATAGCATCCACTTGTAAGAGCATAATAGTATAATTCAGATGAATATTAAGCCTATTATTAAAATACAAAAAAACCTCGACATTCAATAGAACATAATTGCTTACACATCAAAAATAGATTTTTTTTTTAAAAACAATAATAATGTAAAAATAAGTTTAAGAGGCCATTTGCTCTAATTTTCTGTCTCAAGAAAATCAGGTATTATTATTTCTACTTTATTCAGAGTCTTATGGCCCAAAAAGGTTAAGTGATTTTTCCCAGCATTGTTACCTGATTTACCTCAATTGAATATGCAATATTCAGAAAATCACTTGAAGAACTCTGCAATAAATAACTGTTGATTTTTATGACAACAAATAACTCATATCTAATCAGACAGATCCTGAAAACATGTCCAGAAAGTTTAATCAACTGGAGTAGACTGTGAATCATATGGATATGCAAATACTAGTCATTAACATAGTTTCAAGAATTAGTGTGACCAGTATTTAGCATAATAGTGTGCAGCTGAAGGTAAGTTTTACACTTATTGATGTAAGTTTTGCTAATGTAAACCTGAAGGTGAACTTTAAAATCAACATAGAGTAGGATAAAAAAAAAAAAAACAAACTATGAGCATGAATGATAGATTAATTTTCATTCTGTTTCCAAAAAGGAACTCTGTCTGCTTTGGGGGGTAAAATCCCAACAATGATTTACACCCTTGAATAAATTAAATAAAATGGGCCAGGAGTGGGGGTAGGGATGTGTCTGCCCATTTTCAATTACTTATAAGTTTCACAGAAACTTTATTCTATACTCAGCAGCCAAAAACTGGTACTCAAGCTAAAGATGAATGGGGAGCAGTCACAATGCACACACAGAGGAAAAGGAAAAACTAGATCATATATACTCAATAAAGATGTGATGACGTCTTCAAGTTAATTGTCAGTAAAGTCATGTGCTAAGCATGCATTTGTTAGGCACCATACCAAATAAGTTACATTGTTGCAATCTCTGTCCTGTAGGAGTTTACAATCTAAGGCTATATGTTGGAATCACTAACAGACTTCAGTCAGAAGCATCTTTCGGAGTGTGTATGAAAGAAACCTTTCTTTTTTTGCATGGTGTAGAGGGGAAATACCAATGAACATTTCTGTGACTAGACCCTTTTTTACTACATCCTTTGCTTCTGAAGTAGTTAAAATGAAGCACTTAATATTTAGTATACCTACTAACGTTGCCTAACAGAGTGAATTAGGAAAACTTTAGGGTAGATGCCGACCTAAATGATGATTTTCCCCCTTAATTCTTATTTTCATTTTCTAAATAACAAGTACTTTTTAAACTTAATCTATCATTCCCAATTCTCCCTCACATTCATTGGGCAAATACAAAATAAATAAATAAATAAAGTTCCTGAAACAAACACCTCAATACATATCAGGCAAATCAAATTCTGTAGGTCTTTTTGAAAGGAAGTTCTAAGGCATTTTGTGGAGAATGAAGAAATCAAACTCTTGTAATTCTAGAAAGCAACAAAACTGGTTTGGATTGGGAATGTATAATGTTCAGTAAGAAAACGAAATTCTAAATAGGCAATTATCACGCGAATCCAAAATTGTCCAAATTCTAAGTCCAAGTTCACGTAGAAGAGACCAAAAGCCATGAAGACAAACCTGAGGAGAACAAAGCTAAAGGACGTAAGGAAAAGATAACATGCAACTATTTAGAGAACAGTTAAGTTAATGCAAGATATAATTGACCAGGAGTTTTGTTTTTATTTTAACTCAGGAATTCTTAACTCAGGTTTCATGAATGTGTTTAAAAAGTATTTTGATAGCTATATTTTAATTTAATAGGTTTCTTTTGTAAAAAAGTATTTTAGTTTATTCATTTGTCAAACATTACTTTGACAAAGGGCTCATGGGCTTCAAAGGACTGTCAAAGGGGTCTACGACACAAAACTCTTGGGTTTCTACTTTAAACTTGTTTCTCTGTCATATTTCACAGCTTATGAGTGGTGTAATAGAAATGTCAAGTGAATAGTTGACTACAGTGGTCATTGCTTTCAAGTTCCACCTGTACCATGAAACCAAAATGTGAAATCCTTAGCAAATGATTATTTAGACTTTTGTTTTAAGACTTACCATTAACACCCAAGATAATTTATTCTAGTTTGGCACAGCTTTGAATCATTAGAGACAGCTAGATGGCTTACTTGAAGGAGCACTGGACCTGGAGTCAGGAAGACTTGAATTGGAATGCAGCCTCAGAAATTTACTGTGTGAACTCAGGCAAGTGGCTTCACCTATGTCTGCCTCCGTTTCCTTACTAGTAAAATGGAGATAATAACTTTACCTGCTGTTCAGGGTTGTTGTGAGGATCAAATGAGAAAATATTCATAAGTACTTAGCATAGTACTTAACACATAGTAGAATCCTAAGAAGTGTTTATCTCTTTCCTTCTTATATTTTGGAAAATATGCCTTTGTGTAAGTGTTTTCCCATTGATCCTAGTCCTATTTTCTAGAGTTAAGAAAATGTATCTATTCTTTCCTTAAACCCTTCAAATAATTGAAAAAGGTCATGCTGCCCTCTGAGTCTCTTCTTTTTGGGGCTATAGGAAATAAAGCCATATAACAACAGGTGTGCTGAGGTATACTAATAATTTTTAACAACCAACTGAGGTTGTGGGGATGTACTCTGACACAACTTTAAATTGATTTACATTATTAACATTTTCTCTCATTGTATTAAGTCTAGACAACCAACAAAACAGTAAGTCAAGATCTGATTTGTAGCATTTGTTGATTTCTGAAAATTTAAGAATTGGCTCTTCAAAGTGGGTACAAACTGGTGTCAGCATATGCTGACTTGAAAATATGAATTATACCTAAATCAATGGCTATAGGCAGATAATTAACTACTGTTAAGGTAACTTAGAAAGGGAGAGATGTGGTATTAGGAGTCCTAGGTTTGAGATGGGCCTCTGTCATTTCTCTCCTGTGTGATCACTGGAAAGTCATTCTAGCTCAATAAGCCTAACTTTCTTCATCTGTAAATGAAGGCAAAAAATACCATTACTATGGTGTAAGGAGGGTCAAAAACAAATGTGAGACTTTTATAGCATCTGCAGAAGAGGAAGCTATGTAGTGTCATAACAGGACTTTGAGCTGAGTTGATTCTGGAGGACAGATTCCTTGTTTAAGTTGAATTGTCTGTTTTGATCACTATCCCCTCTCCTCCAAAAATCCTTCTCATATCATATTAAATTCCTCACTCCAATTTTTAACCAGGAAACCCACAATTCTAGAAGTCGGATAATTCTATGTGTGAACATCTTCTTTAAAAAATCTCAGCTCCATATTAGATTCCTTGTTCTCTCCAACCCTTCATATCCAATTCATTGCCCAGTCTTACCTGTTTTACTTTCAGAACATCTCTCACATTAGACCCCTTCTCTCTGATCATACTTTAGCTCAGTCTCAAATCACTTCTTCCCTAGATTATTGAAACAGCCTCCTAATTGGTCTCTCTGACTCAAGTCTTTCACCACTCTAGGTAATCCTACATGTTGCTGACAAAGTAATTTTTTTCTCAAGTACAAATACAATCATGCACCTCCCTTACTTGGTCAAATTTATGGTTCCCTGTTACTTTTAAATCTCCTCACAACCTTTCCCCAAACTGTCTATTCAGCCTCAACATTATTCCCCTCTTTTGCACTCTGAAATCCAGTCAAATTGACCCTTAGATCTCCCCCTGTGGGTGAGTCCCTTACTTCCTTTTACAACTCAGGCACCATCTTCCATTTGAAATCCTTCTTGATGCCCCCAAGCAGTAGGGCCCTCTATCCCTACTTTGGGTGTATATGCTTATTTGTTTGTTTGTAGTTCAGTCATTTGTCATTTGCCCTACTCTTCATGACCCCATTTGGGGTTTTCTTGTCGAATGGTTTGCCATTTGTTTCTCCAGTTCATTTTGAATAATCACATATATTATTTAACACATATTATTTAATACACATTTCATTTGTGTTTACAGTTATTCACTTTAAAGTTACATTGCATATTTTCATATATACTTGATGTCTCTCCTCATCAGAATGTAAGCTTAATAGAATTAGTTCATTTTTTCCACTTGTATCTCCAGAGCCTAATACAGTGACTTCAGTATAATAGTACAGTATATTCAACTTAATAATTACTTGTTGATTGATTAAATGTCTTTAGTAGAATTATTTCACTATCTGCCATTCATAACCTAGTATGAATTAGTTTATCCATACTACATTATTCTGATTGTCATATTGAGAGTAGCTATTCAGAATGATTTTGATTTTGGTTGAGACTAAGGGATTAATAATTTGGGTCTCCTCTAACCTATTTCTCTTAGGCAGATAGTATATGACCTTTTTTGGCCGAGGAAGAGATAAAAGGAGATAGGAGATATTTTCAGAAATAGAGATAATTGGTAATACCAATGACAAACCATCCAATTTCAAGTATTTCTTGGATCTGGCCTTGTTCTTATAAGAGGAGAGGAGATAATGTTCTCCCTCTTCCTCTTCATTATCATCCTCTTCCTTCTTATATCATAGAATCCTGGAATAAGAGTTTGTTTTATTAGTACCTAGTACAACATTATACATAGGCCTCCATGGGCTGGGGTGAGAAACTAATCATTGTTTCTAAAATTATTTTAGTGGGAAACTGAATCTGGATTTTTAGGTAATGAAATTAATGATCTTTTAAATGTAACTCACTTTGTCAGTTGGAAACTGCTATTTGCATATGTATGTGTAGAACTTGAAGTAAAACTACAATTCCCTAGTATCAGCAATATGTTTAAGAAGAATGCAGTATGATTGAACTAATTCATATTTGAGTGTGAATGGTGCCACAGATTCCTCTAAAAGGGATTTTGAGTTTTTAAAAGGATGTGTGTTTATTCCAATAATATTTTATAGATGTAGAGATAGAAAGATATACATATAGACTGATGAAGATTTAAATCTAAATACCTATATATTAATATATATGAGATTTGAATTATCTCAGGAACTTCCTGCAAGAAAATTCTCTCTACTAATTCAGGTCTACAACTCACTAGAACTTTAAGACTAAGAGAATTTTCTCGGGGTTTTGTGGGGTTACATGACTTGCCTGAGGTCACCTGGCCTGGCCAATACGTATCAGAAACAGGATTTAAATATGGAGATTGCTGACTTAAAGGTTGGCTCTATAGCTTCTGTCTCTTCATCATCATGTATATCTCTGCTCACCTATGCCTGGCTCTCTCACTTACTCATGACAAACTATGATCCTGCATCTACCTAATCCAGCACTTTCCACCACCAAGTCTCTGCCTTTGCCCATTGCATAATGTTTTGGAGAAGCTAAAAGGCCTCTTTAACATTTGCCCTGGAATTGAAACATCTGGGTTATATAAACATCCATCCTATTTACAGAGAGTTCCCCCACTGAGGTTTATATAGCATTTGCATTTGTTTGTATTGCCCTAGCTGTCAATCAGGTGGCAAAGCATGGGGCCTAGGTCAGAGAGCTGACAAACCAGTTTAAGTGAAAGACGTAGGCAGCTGATTGATTATGTTAGAGGTAAAAGAGAAAATTTTAAGTCTCAACTAGTTCACTGCTTCAAACATTTTCCTCCCTTTAAAAATGCATTTGGTTATTATAAAGTATATGGCTTTATGAGTCAGACCAAGGAAGTCTGAGCCAGATTTTCAAGAACTGAGCAGTCTTTCTGCCAAGGGTCCAGACATAGAGCCTGGTAAGAAGTCATTGAATCACAGTCAGAAAGGGCTCCCAAGACTTTCTAATCCAACCTGTTATCTGATCAAGAATTCCCATTACATCTCACCAACAAGCAGTTGTCAGCCTGTGGGAGGAGGAGCCAGTAGTACCCCTGAGGCAACCTGTAGCACTTCTAATTAGAGGGAGTTTTTCTTCTCTTTGGTCCTGTCTGCCTCTCTGCACTTTTTTGCTATTACTCTTAGATCCAGGCAGCTGAGCAGAGTGTCGAGAGAAGCATTGGAATATATTAGCCAGAAAAGATGTAGTCAATGTAGTCTGATAAGTGACACAGTGGATAAAGTGTTGGGTCTGGAGTCAAGAAGCCCTCAGTTCAAATGCTGCATCAGATACATACTAGCTGTGTGATCTTGAGCAAGTCACTTCTCAATTTTTGCCTCAGTTTTCTCATCTGAGGATAATCAGAACACCTGCCTCTCAGGATTGTTGGAAGGATCAAACAAGAGACAAGGAAATGCCTCCTACAATAGGTAAGATTTGAGTTGAGTTTCAAAGAAAGACAGAGTTTGTTAAGTGACTTTCCCAGGGTTCCACAGCTAGTAAATGTCTGAAGCTGGATTTGAACTCAGATTTCCTGAATACAGATCCAGTTCTCTATCTACTGTGCCATATAAGCTGCTTCTAATGATCTAATAAGTTCCTGCATCAGCACTGTAGCTAAGTGAGAGGAGACCAAAGAGACATATATAGAAGTCATGAAGGTAGGAATAAGTTTTCACAATAGATTGCATATGTAGAAGAAGTCAAAGATGACACCACGATTGCCAGACTGGGAGACTAGTAGGATGGTGAGGCTTTCACAGTAAAAGGAAATAAGAACATTCAGTTGGAGATATCCAAAAGGCATGTAGGACTGGAGCTCAGGAGAGAGACTAGGCGGTGCGATACTAGATAAATGTGATACTAGAGAAATCATTTGTGAAATGAGGCGGTTGGACTAACAGATATCTGAGCCTCCCCCACCCCTTCATCTCTAAATCTTCTAATATCTTGAGCCCATACTGAGAGGAAGTAGAAGACCTAGGCAGGTAGGGAGTGGGGGATTTTCAGTGCAATTTGGTTCAACAAACTTTTGCCTTTTATGTTCAAGGTATTGTACTTTTTATAATAGGAGCTGGGCAAACAGAAATATTTTAAGAATACCAAGGAACTCATTATTGAATGTAGAAATACAACATGTACACAGATAAATAAGTTGAAATGTATATACAAAATGCTACAAAGTAATTTTAAGAGGTAGAGTGAGCAGCTTGGAATATCAGGAAAGGTAGGAAGCAGGGGATTCTTTGGTTAGAAATGGAGTGTGGGTATGGGATGGCATCCTACACATGGAAGACTCAGTGCATTGGGGATACAAAGGCAGGATATGAAAAGGGGACCAGCTAGCAGTCCATTCTGACTAGAATGGAGAGTGTGTAGGGACATGATGATGTCAACGATAGTAGGAGCTAAGTCATTTTGACTCTTCTAATACTCAAATTAACTACAAAGGACCTATGAAGGAAGACACTATCTGCATCCAGAGAAAGGATTGTGAAATAGAAATATGTACAGAAGAATTATATATAATATATGTGTATATGTATATGTATGTGTACATATTTGTGCCTAATGGTAGCCATCACTAGGCAGAGGGGAAGGTGGAGAAAGAAGAAAAAAGGAATACATGATAAATTTATTATATATTTAAAAGACATAGCAAGTTGTACATAATAGATTTGGAGTTTCATGTGCAATCATCTCTTTTAAAAAACATTATGCTATGCTATGGAAATGCTCATGTTGTGTCATCAATTAAAAATAAAATAAAATAGAGTAGGAACAACTAATATTATATATCACTTACTATGTGTCAAGGTACCATGCTTAGTGTCTTATAATTATTAATTCGTTTAATCCAAATATTAACCCTAGCAGTTAGGTGTTATTATTACCCTCATTTTACGGTTGAGGAAACTGAAGTAAACAGAGGTTACATGACTTGCCCAGCGTCACACAGCTACTAAGCATCTGAGGTGGGACTTGAACTCAGGTCTTCCTGACTCCAGGCCCCAGACTCTATCTGCAGGAGATTGTGAAGGTAGGTGGGAAACAAATTGAGGAATGTTTTAATGCCCAGTTGAGAATTTTGCATTTTGTAGTAGAAGTACAAAGATTTTTTCAGTTAGGGAGATGACATGGTCAGTTTTAATTTTGTACCATTTTGGAGACTGGAAAAGAGTCAGAATGGAAGGAGGATGACCATTTAGGAGGCAACTGCAGTCTTCTCATGGACAATTAATGTGGGCTAAACCAGAGAGTATGTGAGTTAAATGAAGGGCATAGATATAAAAACTGTTGAGTTTAAAGAACCAAGACTGGAAAATTCATTGCATGTGGGACATGAAAGGATGACTTTGAGACTGAGGACCGAAGTAATTGGAAAGTACCTTCAAAAGAAATCAGAAAATATAAAGAAGAAATGGATTTAGGGGAATATACATTTAATTCTATTTTTTTGGAAGCAATTGAGGTTTAGTGACTTACCCAGGGTGATACTGAATTCTATTTTAACATAATGATTTGAGATATTTATGGGACTTCCAGGTAGAGATGTTCAGTAGTCCATTGGTAATGCTCAAATATTGTCAAGGAAACTGATTAGGATTAACTATATAGATATGGGACATAGGATGGAGGATTGACTTATTATATTAAACTGTAAACTTTATGAAGTCAGGAACCATTGTTTTTCTGAACTTTGTGCCTCCTTCAGGTGTCTAGTGCAATACTCTGTACATAGTAGGTGTTTAATAAATAGTTTTAGAATTGAATTGAACTAAAAAAAGGAGTAGGCAGATATAGTGTCATAAGAGCTGTGCTTTGGTCAAGGTTCTAGTCTGAAAGCACCAGGAAGAGTAATTCAGTTCCCCAGCCCTGTAAGGCTGAGAGTCAAGATTATGTCTAAGGACATATAGAGAACTGGTTACTGGAGCTAAGGTTCAGAGTATAGCATCTGACTTTAACTGACAAGACAAGTTCCCCATTTAAAGAACCAAGGTATAAAGTCAGGACAGGAAAAATTATAAAGGCAACAGTACACTCAGGTATTTAAACTGTGATTCTATGGCTCTTAACAACACTCCTGTCTGGAAGACAGATGGGTCCTAGTGTCTGAGGAGAGACAAAGACTGCAGGTAAGGGTTAAGTGACCCCAGCAGGAGGGACAAAGGGTCAGGAATCCAGGGCAGTCATTACCTGTAGTCATAGTCAAAGGGCTTATATTCTTGGCTTTGTAATTGGTCTATGGAATTCTTCAGTTAGAGTTGGTTTAGACAGGTTGGGAAATAATTGATTTTGACACTGTACTTTTGTATTTCCGCCAAATATTGCACTGTTATGAAAAGATCTTCCCAGTTGAAATGACTGTGTGACTGCCCTATTCACCCAGCATCACAGAACACTATTTCTGAAAAGTAATAGCAGCAGTAGACTGATGGGCTCACAGAACATTGCCATCACACCTAATTTGACTCAATGAGGTGTTATCGAGGTGGCCTAAGATGACACCAGAAAAAAAAGGGCCATTCTTACCAGAATATAAGAAAGTCAAACCCATTTGCCTCTTTTGAGCATCTTTCTGGTCCCTCATCTCTCTTCATCCTTTACCCACCCACCCCCTTTTTGTTTACCAGAATGTACTCTTTGAAGTCTTGCTAAGTATGAAATCTGTAAATCTGACAATATGTCTAAATTGATTTTTTTAAATTGGCACAGCTTTATTTCTAAAGAGGATCATCTGATCAAGGTAGCCAATTTAAATGTTCCATTTTATTGTACAATGAGAAAATCATGGTCCCCAAAGGATCCTGTCTCTAAGAGGACATTGTCTTTCTATCAAGATGTCAGTTACATAGTTTCAGTTATTGTTGAATCAGATTTATATTATAATATGCTTTGGACTGAAGTTTAAACTTTAGTTAATGGTAACATGAGCCAGCCTTTCCAGTTAATGTTTAGGTTTAAAAGAATAAAAAAGAAAGATTATACTACTGTTATTACTAAATCAGGATCATCCTAATAATCTTAGAGTTTTAGCGCTTTTAAAAATGTCCTTGATACGTCATTGAACTTGGTTAATATGAAAACCCCTTTCACATTTATTTCTTAAATAATCCAACAATAGTAAGAACTTTCTGTTGATTAAAATTATTATTAACAAAATTTTCATACTTTAGCAGAAGATATGCTCAAAAACTCTGGGATGGTTCTTAAAATAATTTTTACTTATATCTTTTGTTTTCATATCATTTATATTTCTTAATGTATTTCTTTATACCTCTACCCTCACGTTCCCAGAGATCATCCCTTATATCAAAGAATAAAGAGGTTTGTGACAGGATGGAAATGGTTTAAGAAAACTGAATAACTTGACATCATCTATAGCATTCCATATTCATTGTTTCCCAGCTCTGAAAAGAAGGGAAGGAGGTACCATCTCATGGTTCGTCTTGGGGGCCAAGGCTGATCATTATAACTTTATAACATACCATTTTGTTTGTTTTATTATTTCTGTTCTTTCCTCTTATATTGCTGAAGTCATTGCTTATATTGTTTTCCTATTTCTATTTCCTTCATTTTTCATCAGTTAATAATAGTTTTCCCATGCTTCTCTATATTCATCATTTTTGACAGTGTAGTGATATTCCATTGCATTCCTGTACCACAAGATATCTGTTTACTAATTGATAGTATCTTCTTGATTCCACATCTTAACTGCTATAAAAAGTGCTAACATAAATATTTTGTTGTATATGGGGACTTGTTTTACTTTTAAATTATTTATCTCTTTTGGATATATAAATAACAATGAAATCTTTGGCTCAAAGGGTATGTATACTTAGTCACTTTCATTCCTTAATTGCAAATAGTTTTCCAGAGTAATTGGATGAATTCACAGCTTTACCAACAATGCATTCTATTGTCAATCTTTGCACCACCTTTCCAACAATGAGTATCCTTACCTTTTGTCACCTTTGTCAATTCGCTGTATCTGAGATGAAACCGGATTTGCATTGCTCTTATCATTAGTAGTTTGCAGCATTCTTTTATATGGTTTTAAATAATTTATAATTCTTTGTTTGAGAAATATTTGCTCATATTCTTTGACCAGTTATCTAATGGGTGATAGCTTTTGGTCTTATGGTGTTATTTACTGATATATCCTGGATATTGTGTCTTTATAAACAACTTTCAATGCCCTGATAAAACAAGAATATTTCCAACGATGTCTCTTCTTGCCTAATAGCAGATTAGTTGAATATAGCTGCAGGCTCTTAATTTTTAACTTTGCTTTTAAAAAAAGATTCTTTTTTTCTTTTATTGGTTAATTTTTTATAAGCTATTTTGGTTATAATTTTCCCTTCATCCCACAGTACCCTCCAATTGAACAGAAAAAAAGAGAAAAAATAAAGAAAACCCTCATAATATATGCATGGTCCAGCAAAACTAGTTTCTACACCATCTTGTCCATAAATACATCTCACTCCTTGGCTCTTAATTTGGCTTCTCCCATTATATTATCCTTCACATGGTTTTATAATGTTTTTTTTTTTCTGCAAGCAATTGTTTTTTTTTTTTTCATTTATTTCCTACTGTCCACCTAAAGAATGGAAGCAAATTCTTCAGTCAAATGGAAAGTTTCTTGAATAATAGCCCATCATACCCAAAGTGAGTTTCTTAGTTGAATGGAAGCAAATTCTTCAGTCGAACCAAAAGGTTCTTGAACAATATATTGCCCATCATACTCAAAGTGAGTTTCCTAGTTGTCCTTTGTTTTATTATGAAGAAGTATCTTCAGTACACTAAATGAAATAACCCTTGAGATGGACAGTGAAGAGAAGGCACTAATGGCTTAATGGAAAGGGCACTGAACTAGGAGTAAGAAGATATAGACTTGTCACACTCTTCTGCTACTTATATGTTATATAGTCTTGAGCAAATATTTAACCTCTCCTGTCTTAATTTTCTTAATTTGCAAAGTAGATATAACAATACTTTGACTACCTACCTTGCAGAGCTCTAAGATGCAAAAGAGATGATAAAGGTGTTCTGTAACTATGAAGGGGGATATAAATGTTAGCTATCATCATTATCCTTTCTACAATAATAGGCTCTTTTTGAATACATTGCTAAAACTACTACAGTAGGTTGTGTTCCAATTTTTCCTGAGATTCTTTAATCTGAGTCACTTAAAAGCTACTTCTTGAATATTCTTCCTGAAAGTATATAGATGTTACATCTCATTCCTAACTCCCTCTCCCAATCACCAATATTCCTGAAAGAGACTATGTTCATGCAACATTTCACCCTCACACTTATCTTGCTGTGCCCACATGGAACAAAAAGTAGAGATGGGGTTGAATATGATAAGACAATCTAGATAGAAATGGTTTTATGGGTAACAGCATTGTTTAGGAATTTGGAAATGGTTCACATGGGAGAAAATTCCTGAAAAGCTAAATAGGGAGAAAAGCCAGATTAATCAAATCAGCTGAAAATATTATTTTGAGAAGTCCAAGTTAATTTATTGATATGTTAGCTTAGGACAGTTGTTTGAGGGTAGCTCAGTATCATACTCCATTTGAAAAGGAGCTTTCAGAATGAGATACATCCTTGAATTACTTATGTTTCCTTCCACTGAAAAAAGGTTGGGATCTCATGCACAGTTTTTTATGTTATACTCCCCCCCACTCACACACACACTCTGTGTGTGTGACTTCAGTAAATTTGATAAAATAAGAGTTTTTATGAGCTATTTATTTTTGAAAAAGAAAATGAATAACATTTTCCCCTGTGCTTTGTGGCATCCCATCTACCTCACATTTCTACATTATGCAAACTTTCAGGAGGCAGCAGTTAGCATGTCAGAAAAACCCTGATGATAGCTCCTGAGTGGGCCAAGCTGCTGCATTCCCTTTAGTTCTGAGACAGGCACATTAGTCTGGATGTTAGCTGCTTCTCCTTAATTGGATTGCTTGCATAAATTGCAATACATGGTGGACATGTGATGGAATGGTTTTGTTTTGTTTTTTTTTCCCAAAAAAACTACGCAAAAAAGAAAAAAAACTATCTGTCATGTAGAGAGAGCTGTATGTGCATCATATAGGAAAGGGAGAAAATAATTTGAAGAGATGAGAAGATGGCATAGGGTAAAAGCTGATATTCTTTTATAACAGATAGCCCCAAGTTGTAGAGGCCATTATTTCTTGCATTTTCAGAGCAAATGAACTTGACAGATGGCTGTGTCACCTAAACCCCTACCTACCAACTTGATTATGCAGAAAACAATACAATAGAAAAGAAATCATTACTGAAGGAACCTGGTTAGTCCACAGAGGGCCGAGCAATGCAGAAGAACAAAATTACAGTTGTGGAATTGAACAGCAAGAATGCATTTAACATAAAGTGGGTTACAGCAAGGCAATCAGTCATGGCTAAAGCTATTGTCTGGGCTTGCTTGCATGGTATATGAAGTAATCTGTCATCTCCCACTGAATTTATGCTTAGTTTATAGTAGAAAACTACAAAGGTTCTGCCAGGACATGTTCCAGCAGTCTTAAGTAGCTAAACTATGGATCTATAGAAATAAAACTATAGGAATTTAGGGTGGATTTCTGCTCTCTCTGTATTTTGGAGGATATTACTTTAACATCAGGATGCTCCCTCCAGTGTCCCTTGTTACTTGTCCATTAACTAAATAGTGTTGCTTATTGGAAGCTGAGGATACCATTTTATTCTCAGCCAAGATAAACAATTTACTGTTATATGCCATTTTGCCCTTGCAATGGCCCATGTGGAATAGATTCTCCCTGGGGAATAGCCCATAGAAGACAAAAGGCACAATGTGATTTTGCTAAGAGAAGACAAAATGGTCAGCTCCTAACTCGGCAAATGTCTCTGGCACAAGTCAAAGAAGATCCATGACTTCCCTACCCACAGAAAGAAATATTTCCTCCCCGAAGTTAAAAAAAAAATGTATATATATATATATATATATATATATATATATATATATATATTTAAAGACCATACTTACTCTCTTCTATAAACCTAAAGTAAGGATCCAATAACAGAATTGTGCTATTTGCTGTACCAATCTAATGCCCAATTGACAATTTAAAATAAACCAGAATTACAGGTTTAAAGCAAATAGAATCATTTAACCACAGTATTATCTATAGTTAATTATCTAAATGATCAAATAAATGTTCAGTATCATTGATTCAATTGCTCCCTTCAACAATGCATAGAATAACCTATCCACACCTACCCAACCTATGGAACTTATCTATGTCTTCTTCTAAGTTCCTACATGGGGTCCAGCCTTCCTTGATACCAATAGGATACTAATGGAAGGCAGTCTATCTACTTCACTCTCACCACAGGACTAGCCCATACTCTTTTTCAATCATACATTTCACTAATGACATCCTTTAATTCTTCATTAAAAGTCTTGATTTGTAATCTGGTCTAATCACACTCAACTTCCATCTTCTGATGGTTCTTGAGGCTAAAATACTTTTTGCGTCTCAGTAATCTTTGTTGATTTCTTTTATATTAACCCGATGACATGTTGGGAATTACTTAAAAGAAAAAATAGCACACACATTCATTCAACAAGCAATTATTAATAATCATATCTCTAAAGGAGCTAGAGATTCTAAAAGATGGAGGTGATGGACAGAGGAGATAGAATGTCATATGTGAGACAGAGCAAATAAGACAGTTGACTAAACTGTGGCATGTATAAGGGGAAGTAATAGAGAATAAACCTGGAATCAGAGTCTGAAGCCTGATTGGAAAAGTCTTTACAAATCAAGTGGAGGAGTTTGTATTTCGTGATAGAGGTGACAGGGAACCACAAATTTCTTGAACCCCATACCAAATCTCTATCTAATGGATGAGCTTACTGATATGAGTGACTTGGGCCTCAGATTGAATATTTTGGTTCTTCAATGGATCTGTGATTTCAATGATATTGTTACCCTTTCCAGTAATGCATAAGACAGCACATTTATGCCCTTTCGTTATCATCAACTCTTGTCTATATGCTCCCATATCTATATATCTAACATGTATGATATAGAAGATAGATAGATTTCTTATATATGTATACATACTTTCACTTCAGACATATATCAATGTATATGTCTGCATAAATCCTTACATGTATGTAAACATGTCTTTATCTCTCTCTCGCTCTGTCTCTCTGTCTGTCTCCATGAAGAAAACAGCCAATCCAATTGTGTCCAATTCATAGCCAGTAAGAAAGACATATATTTTATTTACAAAGTACCTGATACTATCTCCTATATGGAAACTATGAACTTTAACACCTTTAGGAGTCTACCCTGAACTGAAATGATACTCACCCGGAGTGGGACAGAACAGTTTCTCAACAAGAAATAGAAGCAGGAATAAGGGAGCTCTAGACGATCATCAGAATGGCATAACACAGCCACCTAATATGTAATTTACTCATGACCCAAGATCTTCACAGTTAATACTCTGGCAAAGATTTCCTGGACACAAATAGATATATCCTGGATGACAGATTTAGATGTCATCTGAAAAAAGTTGAATCCAATGCCATGGAATGGGTATAGTTCAGGGGGAGTGCCACCCCCTGAGTCACCAGCACTAATTTCTAATGGGATTTGGTACATCTTCCTTGGAGTCCTCCCAGTCTAGTATGATATGTGGACCCAAGCACAGGGTGGGATGGCCACAGCAGGAAAATGAATTGAAATTGGCTACAGCCCTGTGACTGTCACGCAGATTTTTAACTGGCTGCAAGACCATAAATAAAGGATAAAGGATAATGATGCACAACAACATATCAATTTGGGGTGCTGGGGGGACTGACGTAAATCCAGCTTGATTTATCTCCTCAATTAGTGATTTGGAAGTAACGGTTAGCAGCATGTTAATTTAATTTACCCTTGGTACTAAACTGGGAAAGTTGTTGACTGATAGGAATAAGTTAATGTATCTAGTAAACAAAGTATAATTTATAATTTATCCTGAAGAAAACATGAATTAATACAATTCACAATGTCTGCTTTGAAACCTAGATGTTTATCAGTATGACACATCAGAGATAATTTTAAAAAATAAGAAGGAAAGGGAAGAGATGAGAAAAGCAGTTTTACAGTATTTTGCACTTGCAAAGAAGCTCACTAATTTTTGTTCCTGGCCATAGAAAACACTTTGATATAACTAAAGTCATCTACGTCTATTGCTGTAGTTTTCCTTTCCATGTCCCATTCACAAATGCCTGGTGCCTTCTGGGAATATCTTAGCTCCCAAAGGTCTCCATCTTCTAAATGTCTTCCCCCAGTGCTCTCAATTTACATACATAATATGTGTATATGTATGTATGTATGTATATATGTATGTGTCTATCTATCCTGAGTGATAAACATCTGACTTGTATATCATGTCTTCAAGGTAATATAAGCTTATAGAAAAATCAGTGATATTGAGACAATCAGTTTCCTTCTCAGTAGCAGATTTGCATTTGAATGGGCGCTTTCTGGAAATGGAACTTTTAACATAGGAAATTATTTTAATTTTAGTAACTAAATCCATGGAGGGACCACCGGGATTAAGATGATTATTTGTGTTGAGGGTGATTTCCCTATCTATTTATAAAAATAATAATACTAATAAACATTATGTACATAGTGCTCTAAAGTTTACAAACCTCTTTACACATATTATTGCCTATAATACAACTTTATGAGGTAGAACTGATAATGTTAATTTTCCATACAAGTAACCTGAGGTAAGGAAACCGAAAGCCCTCAAACACCAAGCCAGCAAGTATCAACTGCATGGTCTAAACCAAGTCTCTCTTGGTTCAACACATTGTCTTTCCATGCCTATACCCTTTCCATGCCTATACCCTTCTTCCTTCTTGTGGATGGGTATAGGCATATCTCATCTTTATACAGTGAGAACAGCCTGTGCTAGTAGACTGTAGACTGTTTTCTACAAACATTTCTGTAGAACAGACATTAGACTGTATTTTCTGTAGGCCTATTTTCTGAGTTAATAATTTATGGTGGGGGATTTGCTTATTTTTATTTCTAAATAAATTCATCTCAGGGTCTTTCTTAAAAAATGAACACTTTAACCCCATGAATCAATAATATAAGTATCAATTCCTAAAGTGCACATTTGAGGATAGAGTCAGCTGAAGGTTGGACTTGGGGTGAGGGAGATAGAGATTCAAATCTTTTTTTTCTATGTAGCCGTGGGCAAGTCACTTAACTTCTGAGGCTCTGTTTTCTCATATTTAAGATGGAGGCAGTGTTATCAGGACGACATACCTCCTTACAGGGTTTCTGAGGCTTGTGATAGTGTATGCATGTGCGTGTGTATGTGATACACACACACACACATACACACACACACATATATATGCATTGCTTTGAAAACTTTAAAAAAGTGTGTAAATATCAATTATTAGTCACATATATGTATATAGATTTATGTATATGTATATATGTGTACATGTGTATGTGTAAAAATTGATAACCAATTCTCTGGACACCATGCAATAAGAGCTGAGTAGGTATGTGCTGTATACTACCACATTCCTCTGTGTGTGTGTGTGTATGTATGTGTATGGTTTATATGACTGTGTCTATCTCATGACTCTGAAGAATAAACCAGGGGAGAAAATTCAAATTCAAAACTCAAGCACAAAGTCCACAATTGGAAGATGAATCCAAGAATGGAAGCTTTTCAAATGATTCCCTAGTGGATAAAATAACGAAATCACTCACACACACACACACACACACACACACACACGAGAGGCACACATCTACTCTCCTCTTACAGTGTGTGGGGTCTAGAGGACTGGTTAACAGTTTTTATCTCTTCCCAGCTCTGAATATGTATATAACAACTAAGTCTTAGTTTATACACAACAAAGCTTACCAGCTCACCAAAACATATGTATATAAAAATACGTATATATGCTAATGTTTGTCTATATCAGTGTATGTCTGTAGTTACATCTATATATTTCCATTTGTCTCTCATCTATGTATCATCTCTATGTACATACATTCATAATCTACCCCTTCCCCTCTCCCTAGGACATACACTAAATCAGTGAGTTCAATCAATATTTTCCTTGTCCTAAATGAATTTGGGCTCATCCTAGGTAAGTGGACAAGTGGATCTTTACAAACTGCTTTAGGCTGTGCCCATATGCAACCACTAACTTGAACATTTTGTACATGAGTCATTTTTTGGCCAGATTAATGACCAATGGTTAGATGATTGATGGCTTGACTGCTCAGTAATCCTAATAGGATACTTAAACTACAGAGCCGACTGGGCCAGCTTGCCCATAATCTAGTTCTTTTGGTCAAATACACTTAAGTCATCTTTGGCAAGTGTACAGTGAATCCTCTCCAGGCATTCTCTGCCTCTCCCTCAAAACCCTGGCACCTAGAACAAGTCATTGTATTCTAACAAAGGTCTGACCAAGGAAATGCAGCTATGAGTGGGATGAAAGGACTTAGCAAAGAGACTTATAGCCCAGTGAACCAAAATTGAAAGAAAATACCAACCTTAAGAAGTTGAGGTCAAAATTTCTATTTTTACAGAGAGCACTATGTGATTGTTAATAACCACACAGAAGAGTCAGGGCCTTAAGCTTTATTCTGTTACTCTGTAAATTGCATGATGCATTATCAGCCTTGGCCAAAAACATGAAAAGTGTATGTGGTTGGGGCAGAGTTGAGGCATTCCCATAGAGATTACCTTGTAGGTAAACTTCCCACATATCTTGGGAAGCCAAGCTCACTGAATGATCTACTGAGGATTATCCTTTGTGACAATGCTAGACTTTTTATTTAAATACTGATGACACTATGCATAGGAATCTGCATTAACTCCACAGATATACATACAATTGAATTAAATTGCATTCAGTCCAATAAAATTTGTCTGATAATCTTACTTTCCACTACAGTTGTCTAAGCAAAGATTGAGATTTTTTTTCTTTGATGAGGACTTTGACCAGCTAATCTCTATATTATAAGGAGTAGAGAAATTTGCCCCCAAGCAAGAATTATGAAGGAAACACATGATAAAAATAGTTTGTTCAAAATACATGTGCATAGGTGTGTGTATATATATATATATGTATACATGTATTTGATTTAGCAGTTGCTAAGCCATATATGCATACTTCAAGAATATTACAATCAATAAACATGTATTATACACTATAAGCAAAGAACTGTTTTAGGTGCTGGGGATATAATTAATGCAAGAATCTCTACTTATTAGGAGCATATAGTCTATCAAGCAGATGATAAATCTATTTTAAGTACATACAGAACAAAATTAAAGATAATATAATACACATATAGTCTAGGAGAGAGAACTTTAGCAGGGATATTAGGAAAGGCTTTTTAAAAAAGGTGGTACCTTTTAAAGTTTCCATTTATCCATAATGGAAATATTAAGCAAGTACTTAATTAAGACTTTTCTTGTTTCAATGGTGAAGCCACCGTATGGCTTTATTCCTTGAACAAATGAAACTGATCCCAGTGTTTATCTACAGGCATTGACTATAGTCCAATGTGGAAAATCATGTTGCTGTCACATTGTGGGAGCTTACTGGTCTGGGCCTTGGTTAGATGATTGATGGGTTGACTACTCAGTTATCCTAGGACACAAACTGCAGAACTGACTAGGCCAATTTGCCCATAATCTAGTTTTTTTTTTTTAAATCAAATATATTTAAGTAATCTTTGTTAAATGTGCTATGAATCATTTCTAAGTATTTTCTGCCTCAGAACCATTCAGTGGTAAAATATTATAGATGAATGAATGAACCAATGAATGAAGGAATAAAAAAAATAATTAAACCCTTACCATTTGCCAAGCTCAGGGGATAAACACAGAAAAAACAAAATAGTTCTTGTTCTCACTGACCTCACAATTTCACAATCCAGTGAAAGGAGACAAGTTTAAAGAAGAAAAGGCGTAGGTTTCTCAAGATGAGTGGCTGATTGAGATTCAGGAGGATGAAGTTTCATCAGGTAGAGAGAGTCCTAATGAAGCAAACTGAAGGGCCAACTGGGTCTTTTCTCTCTTTCTCTTTTGAATCTTCAGACTTATATAAAGAAGAGTTGATCTGTATTCTGGGGTGGGTGTATGCCCATGTGAAGTTTCCTCCTTCTGGAAGTAGTTCATAAAGACTTGTGGTAGAAGCACATAGTAAAGGTAGATGTCTGGGTCTGGTCCTTCCTTCCTTCTTTCCTTCTTGTCTCCCTGTATTTCATCTGGATACGGCCCAAAGGGATAATTCTCTCTTGATTCTCAGCTTTTTATGCAATGGAGGGGTAATTTTTAATTCACTGGGAAGTATAATGGTGGAATTTAGCTTTCCAGCTAAAGAAAAGAGATTTCCTATTCATTTCTAGCTCACAAGCTGATAGCAGCTGAGACACTGAGAGATTTCCGACAGGAATTTAGGGGAGAAGTGTACATGACTCAGACCTTTGATAGTTCTCATGTTCAAGATTTTAAATAGTAGTCCTCTAGGGTAGAAATTGTTAACATGGGGCCCACTGACCCCAAGGAGTCCATCAATATGTAATTCTGGAATTCTGTGAACTTGGAAGCGAAAAATATTTATTTTTATTTTCACTAACCTCTAGATTAAAATTATCCTATCTTTCAATTATTTAGTAATACTATGTATGTTAAGAAAGAGTTCATAGGCTTCCGGATTGCCAAAATGTTCCATCATATATCAAAAAAAATTAAGACCCGTTTTCTAGAGGGAGAAGGAAGATTTCTTGAGTAGCACATGGCATACTCATCTCAATATTTACCATGCAGCCTCATTTAGAAAGCAAAGCCAACTCATTACATAGAAATTGAAATTCTGTTGGGAACAGAATTTCTCGTCCACCAGTCTTCAAAGTATGTTTACCTTCTAGAGGGAGTCTAAATCATAGCCTGGTTTTATGAACCTTAGGGAACTGTGCAGTTCTCTGCAAAAGAGGGACTTGGCACATTGTTAAATGGTTTCCCTGACAGTAACCCCAAGTTCTGTTCCTTGTGTCCTATTGACAAAGCACCATTGTATACATCCACATTCTGTGGGGAAGTAGTTTATTTCAAGGGCTCATGCCATTAAAACGATCAAGGACTCTTCTGATCAACCCATTATACTTGGGGTGTGGTTACGTAGGATCTCTCTCTCTCTCTCTCTCTCTCTCTCTCTCTCTCTCTCTCTCTCTGTCTCTCTCTCTCTCTCTCTCTCTCTCTCTCTCTCTCTCTCTCTCTGCCTCTCTCTCTCTCTGTCTCAGTCTCTCTCTGTTTCTTTATGTCTATCTATCTATTTATCATTCTTTCTTCCCCCAACCCCCATACACACAGCTATTAATGTCTGTGAAGAAAGTGAAGGGTTTAAAAAATGATGTTGTTGCACTCCCATTAAAATACTGAAGATTCTTTCTTTCTTATTTAATTACTGCCTAGCCTACATTGCTGATCTTCCACTGGATGGGACATGCCTCATGACCTCCTTAAATGACTCCTTTACTGTGATGTTTAAAACATAGTATTCAGCTCCTGATGAAAGGGCTTCTACCAAATTCTGAAGTGACAAAGGTCTAAGGAGAGCTGTGGATGAGCATATTTGTGTCCTCATGGCACAGTCAATGCATTAATGCAATGTACCTGCCATATTAATGTTTCCCTCTTCATTCATTTAGGAAAGACTTTTATCTCCAAAGCAAGGAACAGATTTCCTTTAAGTGGCGATCAGATTACAAGAGTCACACCTCTATCTCCTAAATTTTTCCCTTTCTTTCTCTATCAGTACTGCATTTGATCTGAGGGTAGTGACTTTTGGGTGTGCTCTTCACTGGAGACCCTCATCAAAGACTCCTCCACCCCCACAGTCTAAGAATCTCTCTACGACTACTAGTGCTCTCTGTTCTTCAGAGTTCAAATTATGAGTTACAATAACATTGAAATGCTAAAATAGTTCTGCACATTTCACAAATCAGGAATCCAAATCCCTTTTTTATGTCTTCATTACTATTCCATTTTCCATCTCAGAATCCACAATCATGTTCTTTAGTGATAGCTCCCTACATACTAGAAAGCATCACCTTCATTATTTGATCATTTCAACACTTTAAATATGCCCTCTTTCCTTTGTCTTGACACTTAATTCTGAAGTGTCACAGTAGGCTTTCCAAAATACCTTCTGTGGTTTCCTTTTTTTTTTTTTTTTTTTTTGGTATATTTCTAAATTAGCGCAGATCAGATGCCATATGAGTCCCTGGAGTCATGATTATTCAGATCATACTTTTGATATCACTGGTATTTTAATGTCTTCTAAATAAAAAGTATATTTGGAATTCTATACATGTAGTGTTAAAAAATAAAATATCTCTAAATAAAAACAGTACATTAAAATCTTGATGAACCAATTTATCATATCTCAATTAAAGGAAAATTTTTAACCCCATACTTTGTGTTTAAAAAATACTTATGGATTCTATTTGGTTTCCTCATCAAGAAGAGTGGACTGGATAGACAGAACAGTCATTATGTTCTTCTTATGTACTAAGAATTGGGAAAGTGCTTGAATGACAAATAAAATTCAAAGAGAGGTTGAGAGAGACGAAGAGAGAGAGACAGAGATAGAGGACACACACACACAAACATACAGAGAGAGAGAGACAGAGAGAGACAGACAGACAGACACTTTACTCTCAAGTTTATCTCATTCTAATGTGAGCTAGATCTCCCTAGATCAGGCTGGGCCTGAGATCACAGTTCTGCAGGAATTTCTGAAAAAGCATCAGTCTTCCACTTCTCCCACTGTTTATCAGTCAAAAGAGAATTATGCCTCTAATTCTTACAGAACCCTGAATGTCACCATCATCTAAGATTAATATCATATATCCAACTAACTAGAATACAACCTGTTGGTTAAAATGATTATATTTTCCAGATCCTGGTTGAAGCAGAGGAGTAGGAAGGAGGGAGGAGTGAGATAGAGATAAAGAATTAGGATCTGTATTAAATCTATATAAAGCTTATACTACATAGTTTTTCTTACTTAAACTACTCAAATCTCCTCTGAAATCTGTTTCTTAATAATCCTTTTTAAAGTTTCTTTAATTAAAGAAATATCTTTTCCTATTCCTTATGAGACATCAACATTTTCATTATAGTTATAGCAATACCTTGCCTACTTCAACAGTTAATAATAACTTTGTCTTTGCATAGAAATATTTTCTATCCCTCTTAGCTCTAAATGCTCTATAGGAACAGAATAAAATCCCCAAACATAGAATATTACATTACTTTTAGTGAATCTGGAATCTATTGACTTGTTGGGCACTCATTGGTTCATCAACATATAAAGGTGATCATGTTGTTGTTGTAATATTTGCCCTTTGTCCTCAAAGAGGACCATGACATCAAGGTGATGACATGACTTATAGCTGACTCTGATTTGAGTGATGGAGGGCTGTGCAAGGTCAGCAACCTCACTTTCTTCTCCTGAGCCACCTGGGTCCAGTGGCATGATATTCATCAGGATGACTGGATATGGCCCAGGATGCAATGTGAGACCTAGCCCTTTCAGGTTAACATCTTATAGCATTCTCACTTTGAGTGAGATACACCCATTCAATGAATAGGTTTCTTTAAGTAGTTGCTCAAGGGATGTATCTAAAGGCAGGTACAAAGATTGTTTGAACTCTGCCATTCTTCCCTCCCCCTGGAAACATACTACTCATGGATTTGTCATTTTTCACCATGGAGCTTAGTTCTCCCAATGGATAAATGGTCAAAGAATACAAACATTTGGTTTTCAAAGGAAGAAATTCAAATTACACACAATCTTATAAAAATGTTCTAAATCAAAATTATGGGAATGTCCATCAATTGAGAAATGACTGAACAACTTATGGTAAATGATTGTAATGGAATCCTATTGTGCTATAAGAAATGATGAGCAGGATGATTTCAGAAAAACCTAGAAGATTTATATGAACTGAAGCAAAATGAGATGAACAGAACCAGAACACTGTACATAGTAATGGCAATATTGTATGATGATCAATGTGAATGACTTAGCTGCTCTTAGCAATAACAATGATCCAAGACAATTCTGAAGGACTCATGATGAAAAATGTTATCCACCACTAGAGAAAGAATTGATGGACTCTGAATGCAGATTGAAGCATACTTTTTTTTAGCTTTTTTATCATTCTTGGGATTTTTGGCTGTTTTTCTTTTGCAACATGACTAAAGTAGAAATGTTTTGCAGGATTGTAGCGTGTATAATCTATGTCCAATTGACTGTCTGCTCAAGGAGGGACTAAAGGAGGGAAGAAGAGAATATGGAACTCCAAAGTTTAAAAAACAAATGTTAAAAATTTTTGTTTACGTGTAATTGAGAAAAAAAGAAAAAGAAAATATTCCAAATCACTAGTAATAGGAGAAATACAAATTACAACCCTGGGTTTCTCTCTAACACTTATCAGAGTGGCAAAGATGACAAAAAAGGAAAATGACAATCATTGGAAGGACTATGGTGTGACAGGACAACACTCATGGACTACTAAAGGTGGGAAGTGATCCACTACTTTGGAAAGCAATTTGGAATTCTATCCCCAAAAGCATTCAATTGTGCATGCCTTTTGATACATTGACACCAACTCTAGGTTTATACCGCAAAGAGACTGAAAAAAGAGGCAAAGGTCCATATTTACAAAAATGTTATAGAAGCACTTTTTTGTTGTAGCAAAGAACTAGAAACAAAGTGGATTCTTCTCGGTTGTGGAATGGCTAAGCAAATTGTGGTATATGAATGGAAAATTACTATACCTTAAGAAATGATGGAAACTTCAAAGTCAGAGAAACCTAGGAAGAACCTAGAAGGAAGAAACCTAGGTATGAACTCTGGCAGAAAAAAAAATAATTAGAACCAAAAGAGATATTTATTTATACAAATAAAACAAATATGTTGTACCCATATGTCTTAATCTCTAATATTGCTCTTGAACTCTATTCTTGACTAGCATGTCCCATAAAGGTCTTAAACTCAGCATGTCCAAAACAAAAGTCATTATCTTCCCCTTTAAATTCACTTCTCCTCCAAATTTCCCTATTTATTTTATAAGCTACTTTGTCCTTTTTATTGACCAAGTTCACAACTGCAGCATCATCTTTAATTCTTTCTAAGGGAGGCAGCCTTATAGAGTGATTGTGGAATCTGAGAACCTAGGGTCAAATCTTACCTTTGACGCTTACTCTCTGAGTGGCCCTAGGCAAGTCACTCAACCTGTTTGCCTCAGTTTCCCTGCCTTCCAAGATTGTTATGAAGTTCAAATGCGATAGGGAAAATAATGGGGTATCATACCTGCTTGAGATATTATCTCTAATCATAAAATTGCTCTAATTGCAATCAGCATCTTATAAAATATTGTAAAAATATTTTAAATATCATCTAACATATAAGGAGAAGTTTATGAGGCACTGACCTCAAGGAAGGTGGTACAGCTTATGAGAAGATGAGCATGGATATGTCAGTTTCCATGATGAGTTCATCTTGGAGTTTCATTGGGTCTGGATAAATGAAGATAGCAACTGAGGTGAACAGTTTTTCAGGTTTTTAATTTTACTCTCCAACTATTAAATGCACTGAAAAGTATTGGAGTAGATAATCCATGTATAAAATGGTGGCAGTATCTGAAAATACCAGGGTACTCTCATATGCCTTTTATAAAAGCAGGGTTTTTTGGCTACAAGATGGTTTCCACATTGTCATACAGACTTGAAGAAAACCAATTATGTACTTACAGAAATTCCATGGAAATTGGCATTCTCAATTTGGTAAAGAGATAGTATGGGATTAGGATTTAGAAGACCAACTTAACATTTTGAGTATGATCCTAGGAATTAGCAAAGTCACCACCCACTGGTTAAGCAAGTTTTTAAATATCAAATTTGTTAACCTTTAGAAAATTGTGGTAGTGTTACAAAATTCAAATAATGTAACTCATGATCAATACAGACTTTAAGTGGTCTACCCTTGGTGTCTAACCTGGTGAATATTACCATCTCTGCCCTGGATTACATATTAAGCGTTGGTGCACTGTTCCAGGATGAAGATAACATTCAGAGCTATATAGTTGTGATATAATTTAACTTTCCTGGTTTTCTTTGTAACAAAGTGTTCTGATGGGGGAGCTGGAGGCCAAAATGAGCACTCGTCCTCTATTTCTTTTCTAAGAACTCTGGTAGAGTTCTGATTTATACCCTGGTCAGTAGATAAGTCTGCTTGTCTATAAATGGGACTCCTAGGAAAGGTTGGAGCACCCAAATGAATCACCCGTGTGTGTGTGTGTGTGTGTGTGTGTGTGTGTGTGTGTGTGTGTGTTCAACCTGTTTCAACCATTCTAAAGGCATCCCAGTAGTCACGGTTCTCAAAAGGAGATTTGTTGCAAAATTTGGCTGGGGATATTGCAAGACAAGGCATACAATTGCAGTAGGCAATGTGTCTATCAGTATAAGTAGTAAAAAGTGAACTTCTTAAGTCCCATGCAATGGCTAAATTATGCTGTGCCAGTCAATCAGTCCCTGGTATTGCTGAAAATCCAAAGAAGTGGGCTTCCTTTTAGACAGAATATCTGATAAGTTTTCACTCTCAGACCCACTGGGGCTTGTTCATCAGACCATAATGGAGGCTATTTAGAGTGAGAGGAAGGTGGACCTCAGGATTCATTTATCTTCTCTGTAGTTCCCTATTGACCTTACTTCAGTACTGCCTGCTGATGACCTAATTCACCTTACACGTTAAAATTAATTACTTTATATATTGCCCATCCCAGGGCTTTTGTAACTTTAACAAAGGAAGCATTACCTTAACATGAAGAAGAATTCTCTAAAAGGTCACAATGACATACCATAATATTTGCATTTGGGTGAATGAACAGATAACTGTCAAATCCAATGCACTACTATAGAAAACAAAAACATTAGTTCTAGAGTTAGAGGAGCTGGCTTAAAATCTAAGTTCTCCTACTTACAGCCTGTTTAACCTGGAGAAAGTCACTTAACATGTCTGGGGTTCAATTTAATTACTCACAAAACGAGGGTTTGGACTATATGACCTCTAAGTTCCCTGCCAACTCTAAATTTATGATCTCACTCTACATGAAGCCCATTATTATATGATGCCATGAAAAGAGTCTATTATATCATTCTGTAAATAGTTTTCAAATTCGAGTTGTATTATTGAATACTTCAGAAATCTTGGTGCTGAATTCTTTCTAAGAATTTGTTAATGTAAAATAACCTTTTTTTTTTCATTAAGAAGTCAGTTAAACATGTTGGTCAAATGGAGCTCTTTCTAATCCCCTGCAGTGTAGAGTGAGAGTCTTACTGTGCCTTCATATGTAAGGAACAGTGACGTTGCCAAATTTGTAGTCAGGAGAGAAAAGAACATTTAATTCAGTTCAATAAACATTTATTAAACACAAGGCATTGTGCTAGATACTACAGATAGGAATGAAACAGAATTGCAGATTGTTAGGACTATTGGAAGGGATGCATATCCAGGGCTGTTCTGAAGCCAGCTCGCTCGGGCTGGACAGAGACAATGGTTCTTTTTTCAGAATTAGCTGAACATTTACACCTTGGAAATCAACAAATGTTAAAATGGAGGGCTCGATTTGTTGCTCTATGATGAAAGTGATGGAGAAAACCTTAATAATACAGATTCAGCTTAAAAGCATGTCATGCATTCATCTTATCCCCCAGAAAGACCATTATTAAACATTTATTAAACACCACTGCACTCACACAGCTTGAACTTAAAACTAAACCTTGTGACTTCAAGGTCGGTGTTCTTTCACAATGTGCCCCACTATCTCTCCATTACATTGTCTCCTTTCTCATGGAACTTATACTATAATAGCAGGATAACAGAAATAACCAAATAAATATGCAAATATCCAAAATATTGCAAATTTAACATATTCTAAGATAGACACAGAGACTAGAAGCAGATAAAGTGCTCTATGAAAATTTAATCAGGGAGAAATTCCTTCTGAGAAACAGTGGGATGTGATAGCAAGCGTGCCAGACTAAAAAAAAGCTTAGGCTCAAATCTTGCCTCTGACATATATTAGCTGGTGACTATGAGGTTGTTTCACTTCTCTGAGCCTCTTTTTATGCATCTGTAAAATGGGAATAAAAATAGCACTTGCCTCACAGTCTTGTTCTGAAACTGAAATGGTTTAATAAATACAGGGAGCCTTCCACACTGTGATATAAATAGTTGTGGGGAGTTAGGGAAGGCATCATAGGGGAAGATTGACTTTGACAAAAGGGAAAGATTTCAATAAGATGGTTATGAAAATGGAGTGCACGGAAGCAGGAGAATGCAGAATAAGATCAGGGAAATAATGTCATCTATTTTGTCAGACTAGAGAATGCATAAAAAAAGAGTAGAATAAAATAAGGATGCAAAGGTATGTTGGTGTCAGATTTTGGAGATCCTTTACTACAAACTCATACCTTTGTATTTTATCTTGTAGTTCATAAAGAGACCTTGGATTTTTTTTTTTTGAGGGCAGTGCCATGGTCAGGCTGTTTTAGAAATATTATTTTGACAGCTATACAAAGAAGAATTACAAAGGGAAACTATAATAATATGATTGAGAGGTGATATGAAGTGAATTTTGTGTTGGAAACATATGTAGAGAGAAGGGAATGGATGACAAAGACTGAAGATTGAGAACCTTCAGGAGTTGGCAACTGTTTAAATGAATGAATGAGTGAAAGAAAGAATGAATGAATGAAAAGCATGTATTTTTAGCATTAGTATCATTAGCCTATATAATTAAATTGGCACTGTGCTAAACTCTGGGATTACAAATAGAAAAATTGAGTCAGTCCCTATTCTCAAGGAGCTCATTCTAACTGGGAGAGACAACAATTAAAATAAAATCCAGCTGGATGATGGATGGCATAATCCCAAATTCCTGTGGATTCTTCTGCAAAGGAGATGTTAAGGCCAAAGTTTCTGAGGTTGAATTGGTAGGTCAAAAACTAGGTCTGTAGGACATAGGGCAGGGAGTAAGATCTAGTGGTCCATCATTCTCACTGTAAGGAACAGAGTTAATGAACCCCATCTCATCTAAAAAGTTTGCACAGTAAGAAGGCCGAGAAGTAGAAGGGGAAAACAGGGGAGAAAGAACGCACATTATGGTTATTTGGGAAGTCAAGGAGGGGTAAGAGGCAAGTTTTAGATTTTGAGTTTGAATGGCTGGAAGTTTTTGATAGAAGAAAAAATTTAGGACAAAGGGCAGTCTTCATTGATGAGTTCAGTTTTGGAGATATTGGCTTTGAAGGGCTAGTAGGAGAAAAAGGACAAGAACTCAGTGGAAAAACTGGAACTGGCTCTTTAGATTTGACTATTATATCCATATGAGTGATAATTGAGGCCGTTGATATAGTACAAAAAGAAAGAAGTGGAATAAGGACAAAAACTTCCCTGTGTTTTGGGGCAGAGGAAGGAGGATAAACCAGCCATGGAGTCCAAAAAGGAGTGGTCAAGCTGCTAAATGGACAGGAAAGAGCAGGGTTATGGAAATTAAAGGGAAGGAGATTCAGAAGAAGAGGGTGTTTTGCTGCAAGAGTTCACATGCTTCAGCAGAGTTAAAGAGAATAAGGATTAAATAAAAGAGAATAAAGATTAAGATTCAGGGAGGAGCCAAGATGGCTAAGTATAAAGATACACATATGCTAGCTCCTACCCCACAGCCCATAAAATACCTGTAAAGAAGAACTCTAAACAAATTCTGGAGCACCAGAAGCCACAGAACAACGGAGCAGAGGAGATGTCTATCCCAGAGAGACCTGAAAGACCAATGGGAAAGGTCTGTCACGCACCAGATGGGGAGCAGAGCCCAGCCCTGCCTTGGCCACATGGCACCAAAAGGTGCAGATCTGAGCAGGCTTCAGGGACAGAATCTCCAGCGGCTGCACAGGTCCCTCCACCCATAGGCACCAAAGGTCAGTGAGAGGGTCTTTTTGGCTGGCTGAGAGGGGAGCGGGACTCAGGTCTCCTCAGGGGGCAGCAGTGGAGGCAGCAACAGACAAGGCTCCCAAGGAAGGCAGTGGCCTGCATCCATTGTTGAAGGTCTCATCAGAAAGCCCCTGAGGGAACTGAACCCTGTATGGTGGCCCTGCCCCCACCTGAGCAACTGAACTTAATCACATGCTGAATAGCAGCACTGCCCCTGCCTAAAGCCCTGAGGCTTGGGAGCAGCTCATTTGAATCCCAGCCCCCTGTGCTGACATGGCAGAACTGGAGGTCAGGAGGTTGTGGAGAGAAAACTCAGAAGTCAAGTAACTGGCTGAGAAAATGCCCAAAACAGGGGAAAAAAAAATAAGATCATAGAAGGTTACTTTCTTGGGGAACAGGGGTCTGCTCCCATCCTTTCAGATGAGGAAGAACAAGGAATACTGTCAGAGGAAGTCAAGGCCTCTGCCTCCAAAGGGAACTTAAACTGGGTTCAGGCAATAGAAGACCTTAAGAAACAAGTTTTAAAAAGCAGAATTACCCAAATGGAAGAGAAAGTTCAAAAGCTCACTGAACAAAATAAATCTTTGAAAGAGAGAATTGAGTTCAGGGAAACAAATGACTATGAGTTAAACCAAGCAGTTAGTAAACAAAACCAAAAATTTGAAAAAAATAGAAGATCATGTGAAAGAACTCATTGGAAAAACTGACCTGGAAAATAGATCCAGGAGAAATAATTTAAAAATTATTGGACTACCTGAAAGCCATGATCAAAAAAAAGAGCCTAGACATTATTTTCCATGAAATTATCAAGGAAAACTGCCCTGATGTTATAGAATCAGAGGGCAAAATGGATATTGAAAGAATTCATCGATCACCTCCCAAAAGAAACCCGAACAGAGAAATTCCTAGGAATATTGTGGCCAAATTTCAGAGTTCCCAGATCAAGGATAAAATACTATAAGCAGCTAGAAAGAAACAATTTGAGTACTGTGGAAATATAATCAGGATAACACAGGATCTGTTAGCTTCAACATTAAGGGATCCAAGGGCTTGGAATAGGAATTTCAGAAGTCAAAGGAACTGGGATTGAAACCAATACTCACCTACCCAGCAAATCTGAATATAATACTTCAAGGGAAAAAATGGTCATTCAGTGATATAGATGACTTCCAAGAATTCATGTTGAGAAAAAGACCAGATCTGTATTTAAAAATTTGACTTCTCAAGACAAGAATCAAGAGAAGCATGAAAAAGTAAACAGAAAAGAAAAATAATAAAAGACTCTCTAATGCTGAATTGTTTACATTACTACATGAAAAGAAAATATTTTTAACTCTTGAATCTTTTCTCAGTGTTTGGGTAGTTGGAGAGATTGTACATACACACGCACACACACGCACACACACACAGATAGAGAGTACAGGATGTGTTATATCAGAAGAAATGATATCCACACACACAAACACACAAAATAAAATAAAATAAAAATTAAGGGGTGAAGGAGGAAAATTCCGGGAAGAGAAATGGAGTAATTGAATGGGGCAGGCATAATAACTCATAAAAGAGATAAGAAAAATCTTATTCAATGGAGGAGATAAGGGAGAAGGGGAGAGGGAGGAAAACAAAGCTACTCTCCCCACATGTGGCTGAAGGAAGGAATAACATGCTCACTAAATTTGGTATGAAAATTTATATCACACCACAGGAAAGGAGGAGAGGTGGGGACAAGTGGAGTGAGGGGAATGTCAGAAGGGAGGGCAAATGGGAGAAGGGAGTCACTAGAAATAAACACTTTCGAGAAGGGAAAAGGTCAATTGTAGGGGGGAAAAATAAGGGGGGATAGGGTAGGACAGAGGGCAATATAATTAGTATTATACAACATAATTATTATGGAAGTCTTTTGCAAAAGAACACATATTTAGTCTGTATTGAATTGCTTCCCTTCTCAGTGGGGCTGGGGAGGGAGCAGGGAAGGGAGAGAAGTTGGAATTCAAAGTATTAGAAACAAATGTTGAGAATTTTTATTGCATATAATCAGGAAATAAGAACTACAGCTAATGGGGTATAGAAATTTATCTTGTCCTGCAAGAAAAGAGAGAAGATGGGGACAGGAGAGGGGTGGGGCATGATGGGCCCCATGATGAGGAGAAGGTACATTGAGGAAGGATAATCAGAATGCAAGGTATTAGGAAACGGGGGGAGGGGAGTGATGGGGAGAAAAAATGGACATGTTACAAAGTGAGGTAAAAGCAATTAGTATTAAAATCATAGACTGAATTAATTACTGAGAATAAATCAATGATGTCTTTAGTTTGGAGAAAAGAATTTTAGTCTAAATTTCCTAGAGGAAGGTAACCTCAGGTAAAATTTGGCATTGATGGAAAAGTCAAGGTTTTAATGGTAAATTTGATTTTATGATTGCTATTTAATCAGGAACTAGAACATGTATAGAAAGGCATGTAAGCCACTTAAGACTTGCCTCAAAAGATGTTCCTCAGCCAAAGTGAAATTATAATCATATTTGAAACCTGGTTATTGGAACTTGCCATTTTTAGATGCTATAGGACTATTAAGTGATTGTTCTTCTGAGTCTAACTCCAGGTATGGATATCTGAGCTTCCAATCCATGATGCCAGTAAGCTGATGAAATGCTGGTATGAACTGCATAAGGTGATCTCAAAGGAAGGGTGGGAGAGAGGCTGTTCAGCCTGGGCTGAGGTAGGGTTCTCCTGACTCAATTTCCCCACTGACACATGGCAGACTTTAAGCCTGACTGAATGCAAGTGGATAATCTAATCCTGTCTGGAACTGACATGAAGTTGGGGAGATATTGTATCCCTGCAATGTCCTTACTCTTGGTGGCAATTTCCTACAGTCAAAAAGTTTGTAAGTTTAATATCAGGTCTATTCAATTATAGATTATTGGTAGGGGAACATCCGAGTTGTCTAAAATTAAGCTATTGGGCATAGGACTTTAGACCAACAACAATAAGTTAGAGTCCTTTAATTCTTAGTAATACTGTGGAGACAATTAGGTCAAGAGCTTGTGAAGTTAGCAACATAAATATTATGTGTATCTCAGTTGGTTAATGTTTAAAAAAAAATTCTTTTGTGGTGCATATTGTAAATGCTTTAAAAAGAAGTATCACCTGACTAAAAGTTTGAACTGTTTTATCTGTTATAAACTGTGTTAAAAAAATTAAAAAAATAAAAAAATATATGAACATATACATATATACATACATACACATGTGTATGTATACATGATAGATGAAATACAGATTAATTGAGATTTGTCATTCAAATTTTTTTCCAAAGAGCAATATTATCAGAATATTACTTCATATCCTTCCACTGAGTCTAGGGATTCCCAGACTATCTGTGGTTATGTGATTCCTATTAAAACTCAAGAGTATTAAATTTATATACATAATTGTTTTGGTTATTGCCCTGGAAGTGGTGTTTTTGTGTTAAAGGCTATACATAGATGAGGAACTTTTTGGATGAGGTTCCAAAGCACTTTGCAGAATGGCTGGATCAATAAAGAGTTCCTTCAACACTGAAAAAAAATAAGATTTAATTCAGACATAGCACTTAAGAGGTAGCTGGTAACCTTGGAGATAGAAGGATCATTCAAAAATGGTATAGCCAGGAGCTAGATTGAAAGTGAGTAAGAAGTGACTGGGATGTGAGGAAGTAGAGACTGGGGTAAATGAGAAAAAGATGGGGGTAAAGCTAAAGAGCTTTTGAAGCATGGAGAATCAAGATGAGGAAGGTAATAGAAGGCCTTAATGTTTTTGACAACATAAGCAACCACGACATCTATTTGCAAAGCAGGTGATTGTAGTGAAGTTGGGCCCTATATTGAGAAGATTTGGAAACATTACAATTGAGAGCTTGATAGCATCAACTAGAGATTATGAAAAGGATTGTTGAGCTATAGCTAGAGCCTAGGTAATATCAGATGATATGAACTTTGAGTGGTTCCAGGCCACAGGTTCATGACTTCTTTTAGTGGTGTTCATGAACTCTGGAGTAAATTCTGGGAGGTAGCGTCAAAACTGAGATCTAGACAAGGGGCAAAGGTAGAGGAGCCTCACTGAAATGGCTAAATATGGGACCAAGAATACATGAAGGAAGTGATGTCAGAACAAGAATGAGACTAGAAGAACAGAAAAAGACTAAGAGATTAGATGTCACATTTAAAGGGAAGAATATGTTGAGGCAGTAGTAGAAGCAAAAGGAGAATAGACTGATCATAGAGGGAAATGTTGAAGACATAAACATTTTAGGCTAGAGATCATAGAGTTGAAAATGTAGCAGAACTCAGATAATGGAGTGTCAAAAGTAATTTACCCCTTTTAATCTCCCCCCTCCTCCTTCTTCCTGTGCACTTTTCTTTCTCACCTCTTTATTTTGTTTTTTGGGTGAATTATCCCATCAGTGTCACCTTATATCCATACCTTTTCTCTTCATATACTCTTAACTGCTCTTAT